>NW_025751630.1:0-14714 GCF_021184085.1 Oncorhynchus gorbuscha
CCCTACATAGTATAGCCCTACATAGTGTAGCCCTACATAGTGTCTCCCTACATAGTATAGCCCTACATAGTGTCTCCCTACATAGTATAGTGTCTCCCTACATAGTGCCCTACATCTCCCTACATAGTATAGCCCTACATAGTGTCTCCCTACATAGTATAGCCCTACATAGTGTCTCCCTACATAGTATAGCCCTATATAGTGTCTCCCTACATAGTGTCTTCCTACATAGTATAGCCCTAAATAGTGTCTCCTGCATAGTGTCTCCATACATAGTGTCTCCCTACATAGTGTCTCCCTACATAGTGTCTCCTACATAGTGTCTCCCTACATAGTGTCTCCTATAAAGTATAGCTGTAAATAGTGTCTCCCTACATAGAGTCTCCCTACATAGTATAGCCCTAAATAGTGTCTCCCTACATAGTGTCTCCTACATAGTATAGCCCCTAAATAGTGTCTCCCTACATAGTGTCTCCCTACATAGTGTCTCCTACATAGTATAGCAATAAATAGTGTCTCCCTACATAGTGTCTCCCTACATAGTGTCTCCCTACATAGTATAGCAATAAATAGTCTCCTACATAGTATAGCCCTAAATAGTGTAGCCCTAAATAGTGTCTCCTAAATAGTGTCTCCTACATAGTGTCTCCATACATAGTGTCTCCCTACATAGTATAATATAATAATAATAATAATAATATATGCCATTTAGCAGACGCTTTTATCCAAGCGACTTACAGTCATGTGTGCATACATTCTACGTATGGGTGGTCCCGGGATCGAACCCACTACCCTGGCGTTACAAAGCGCCATGCTCTACCAACTGAACAGAAGGACAGCCCTAATAGTGTCTCCCTACATAGTGTCTCCCTACATAGTGTCTCCCTACATAGTGTCTCCCTACATAGTGTCTCCTACATAGTATAGCAATAAATAGTGTCTCCCTACATAGTATAGCCCTACATAGTGTCTCCCTACATAGTATAGCCATAAATAGTGTCTTCCTACATAGTATAGCCCTAAATAGTGTCTCCCTACATAGTATAGCCATAAATAGTGTCTCCCTACATAGTATAGCCCTAAATAGTGTCTCCCTACATAGTATAGCCCTAAATAGTGTCTCCCTATAGTGTCTCCCTAAAGTGTCTCCCTACATAGTGTAGCCCTACATAGTGTCTCCCTACATAGTATAGCCTTACATAGTGTCTCCCTACATAGTGTCTCCCTACATAGTATTGCCCTAAATAGTGTCTCCCTACATAGTGTAGCCCGACATAGTGTCTCCTATACATAGTATCTCCCTACATAGTGTCTCCATACATAGTGTAGCTCTACATAGTGTCTCCATACATAGTGTCTCCATACATAGTGTCTCCCTACATAGTGTCTCCCTACATACTGTAGCCCTACATAATGTCTCCCTAAATAGTCTCTCCCTACATAATGTCTCTCTACATAGTGTCTCCATACATAGTGTCTCCCTACATAGTATAGCCCTACATAGAGTCTCCCTACATAGTATAGCCCTACATAGTGCATCCCTACATAGTGTAGCCCTACATAGTGTCTCCCTACATAGTATAGCCCTAAATAGTGTCTCCCTACATAGTGTCTCCCTACATAGTATAGCCCTACATAGTGTATCCCTACATAGTATAGCCCTAAATAGTGTCTCCCTAAATAGTGTCTCCATACATAGTGTCTCCCTACATAGTGTCTCCCTAAATAGTGTCTCCCTATAAAGTATAGCAGTAAATAGTGTCTCCCTACATAGTGTCTCCCTACATAGTATAGCCCTAAATAGTGTCTCCCTGCATAGTGTCTCCCTAAATAGTGTCTCCCTACATAGTGTCTCCATACATAGTGTCTCCCTACATAGTATAGCCCTAAATAGTGTCTCCCTACGTAGTATAGCCCTAAATAGTGTCTCCCTACATAGTATAGCCCTAAATAGTGTCTCCCTACATATTGTCTCCCTACATAGTATAGCAATAAATAGTGTCTCCCTACATAGTATAGCCCTAAATAGTGTCTCCCTACATAGTATAGCCATAAATAGTGTCTCCCTACATAGTATAGCCCTAAATAGTGTCTCCCTACATAGTATAGCCCTACATAGTGTCTCCCTACATAGTGTCTCCCTATAAAGTATAGCAGTAAATAGTGTCTCCCTACATAGTGTCTCCCTACATAGTATAGCCCTAAATAGTGTCTCCCTGCATAGTGTCTCCCTAAATAGTGTCTCCCTACATAGTGTCTCCATACATAGTGTCTCCCTACATAGTATAGCCCTAAATAGTGTCTCCCTACATAGTATAGCCATAAATAGTGTCTCCCTACATAGTATAGCCATAAATAGTGTCTCCCTACATAGTATAGCCCTAAATAGTGTCTCCCTACATAGTATAGCCATAAATAGTGTCTCCCTACATAGTATAGCCCTAAATAGTGTCTCCCTACATAGTATAGCCCTACATAGTGTCTCCCTATAGTGTCTCCCTAAAGTGTCTCCCTACATAGTGTAGCCCTACATAGTGTCTCCCTACATAGTGTCTCCCTACATAGTATTGCCCTAAATAGTGTCTCCCTACATAGTGTAGCCCGACATAGTGTCTCCTATACATAGTATAGCCCTACATAGTGTCTCCCTACATAGTATAGCCCTACATAGTGTCTCCCTACATAGTATAGCCCTACATAGTGTCTCCCTACATAGTATAGCCCTACATAGTATCTCCCTACATAGTGTCTCCATACATAGTTTCTCCCTACATAGGGTCTCCATACATAGTGTCTCCCTACATAGTGTCTCCCTACATACTGTAGCCCTACATAATGTCTCCCTAAATAGTGTCTCCCTACATATGTCTCTCTACATAGTGTCTCCATACATAGTGTCTCCTACATAGTATAGCCCTACATAGTGTAGCCCTACATAGTGTCTCCTACATAGTATAGCCCTACATAGAGTCTCCCTACATAGTATAGCCCTACATAGTGTCATCCCTACATAGTATAGCCCTACATAGTGTCTCCTTACATAGTATAGCCCTACATAGTGTAGCCCTACATAGTGTCTCCCTACATAGTATAGCCCTAAATAGTGTCTCCCTACATTGTGTCTCCCTACATAGTATAGCAATAAATAGTGTCTCCCTACATAGTGTCTCCCTACATAGTGTCTCCCTACATAGTATAGCAATAAATAGTGTCTCCCTACATAGTATAGCCCTACATAGTATAGCCCTACATAGTGTATCCCTACATAGTGTAGCCCTAAATAGTATAGCCCTACATAGTGTATCCCTACATAGTGTATCCCTACATAGTATAGCCCTACATAGTATAGCCCTACATAGTGTCTCCTTACATAGTGTATCCCTACATAGTGTAGCCCTAAATAGTGTCTCCCTACATAGTGTCTCCCTACATAGTATAGCCCTACATAGTGTAGCCCTACATAGTGTCTCCCTACATAGTATAGCCCTACATAGAGTCTCCCTACATAGTATAGCCCTACATAGTGTCTCCCTACATAGTATAGCCCTACATAGTGTCTCCCTACATAGTATAGCCCTACATAGTGTCTCCCTACATAGTATAGCCCTACATAGTGTCTCCCTACATAGTATAGCCCTATATAGTGTCTCCCTACATAGTGTCTTCCTACATAGTATAGCCCTAAATAGTGTCTCCCTGCATAGTGTCTCCATACATAGTGTCTCCCTACATAGTGTCTCCCTACATAGTGTCTCCCTACATAGTGTCTCCCTACATAGTGTCTCCCTATAAAGTATAGCTGTAAATAGTGTCTCCCTACATAGAGTCTCCCTACATAGTATAGCCCTAAATAGTGTCTCCTACATAGTGTCTCCCTACATAGTATAGCCCTAAATAGTGTCTCCTACATAGTGTCTCCCTACATAGTGTCTCCCTACATAGTATAGCAATAAATAGTGTCTCCCTACATAGTGTCTCCCTACATAGTGTCTCCCTACATAGTATAGCAATAAATAGTCTCCCTACATAGTATAGCCCTAAATAGTGTAGCCCTAAATAGTGTCTCCCTAAATAGTGTCTCCTACATAGTGTCTCCATACATAGTGTCTCCCTACATAGTATAATATAATAATAATAATAATAATATATGCCATTTAGCAGACGCTTTTATCCAAAGCGACTTACAGTCATGTGTGCATACATTCTACGTATGGGTGGTCCCGGGATCGAACCCACTACCCTGGCGTTACAAGCGCCATGCTCTACCAACTGAACAGAAGGACAGCCCTAAATAGTGTCTCCTACATAGTGTCTCCTACATAGTGTCTCCCTACATAGTGTCTCCCTACATAGTGTCTCCCTACATAGTATAGCAATAAATAGTGTCTCCCTACATAGTATAGCCCTACATAGTGTCTCCCTACATAGTATAGCCATAAATAGTGTCTTCCTACATAGTATAGCCCTAAATAGTGTCTCCCTACATAGTATAGCCATAAATAGTGTCTCCTACATAGTAGTATAGCCCTAAATAGTGTCTCCCTACATAGTATAGCCCTACATAGTGTCTCCCTATAGTGTCTCCCTAAAGTGTCTCCCTACATAGTGTAGCCCTACATAGTGTCTCCCTACATAGTATAGCCTTACATAGTGTCTCCCTACATAGTGTCTCCCTACATAGTATTGCCCTAAATAGTGTCTCCCTACATAGTGTAGCCCGACATAGTGTCTCCTATACATAGTATCTCCCTACATAGTGTCTCCATACATAGTGTAGCTCTACATAGTGTCTCCATACATAGTGTCTCCATACATAGTGTCTCCCTACATAGTGTCTCCCTACATACTGTAGCCCTACATAATGTCTCCCTAAATAGTGTCTCCCTACATAATGTCTCTCTACATAGTGTCTCCATACATAGTGTCTCCCTACATAGTATAGCCCTACATAGAGTCTCCCTACATAGTATAGCCCTACATAGTGCATCCCTACATAGTGTAGCCCTACATAGTGTCTCCCTACATAGTATAGCCCTAAATAGTGTCTCCCTACATAGTATAGCCCTACATAGTGTATCCCTACATAGTATAGCCCTAAATAGTGTCTCCCTAAATAGTGTCTCCATACATAGTGTCTCCCTACATAGTGTCTCCCTAAATAGTGTCTCCCTATAAAGTATAGCAGTAAATAGTGTCTCCCTACATAGTGTCTCCCTACATAGTATAGCCCTAAATAGTGTCTCCCTGCATAGTGTCTCCCTAAATAGTGTCTCCCTACATAGTGTCTCCATACATAGTGTCTCCCTACATAGTATAGCCCTAAATAGTGTCTCCCTACGTAGTATAGCCCTAAATAGTGTCTCCCTACATAGTATAGCCCTAAATAGTGTCTCCCTACATATTGTCTCCCTACATAGTATAGCAATAAATAGTGTCTCCCTACATAGTATAGCCCTAAATAGTGTCTCCCTACATAGTATAGCCATAAATAGTGTCTCCCTACATAGTATAGCCCTAAATAGTGTCTCCCTACATAGTATAGCCCTACATAGTGTCTCCTACATAGTGTCTCCCTATAAAGTATAGCAGTAAATAGTGTCTCCCTACATAGTGTACATAGTATAGCCCTAAATAGTGTCTCCCTGCATAGTGTCTCCCTAAATAGTATAGTGTCTCCATACATAGTGTCTCCCTACATAGTATAGCCCTAAATAGTGTCTCCTACATAGTATAGCCATAAATAGTGTCTCCTACATAGTATAGCCATAAATAGTGTCTCCTACATAGTATAGCCCTAAATAGTGTCTCCCTACATAGTAAATAGTGTCTCCCTACATAGTATAGCCCTAAATAGTGTCTCCTGCATAGTGTCTCCTAAATAGTGTCTCCCTACATAGTGTCTCCATACATAGTGTCTCCCTACATAGTATAGCCCTAAATAGTGTCTCCTACGTAGTATAGCCCTAAATAGTGTCTCCCTACATAGTGTAGCCCTAAATAGTGTGTCTCCCTACATAGCAATAAATAGTGTCTCCCTACATAGTATAGCCCTAAATAGTGTCTCCTACATAGTATAGCCAT
Source organism: Oncorhynchus gorbuscha (assembly GCF_021184085.1). Lineage (NCBI taxonomy): Eukaryota > Metazoa > Chordata > Actinopteri > Salmoniformes > Salmonidae > Oncorhynchus > Oncorhynchus gorbuscha. The sequence goes on from NW_025751630.1 coordinate 6,082, forward strand.
AAATAGTGTCTCCCTACATAGTATAGCCCTAAATAGTGTCTCCCTACATAGTATAGCCCTACATAGTGTCTCCCTACATAGTGTCTCCTATAAAGTATAGCAGTAAATAGTGTCTCCCTACATAGTGTCTCCCTACATAGTATAGCCCTAAATAGTGTCTCCTGCATAGTGTCTCCCTAAATAGTGTCTCCTACATAGTGTCTCCATACATAGTGTCTCCCTACATAGTATAGCCCTAAATAGTGTCTCCCTACATAGTATAGCCATAAATAGTGTCTCCTACATAGTATAGCCATAAATAGTGTCTCCTACATAGTATAGCCCTAAATAGTGTCTCCCTACATAGTATAGCCATAAATAGTGTCTCCCTACATAGTATAGCCCTAAATAGTGTCTCCCTACATAGTATAGCCCTACATAGTGTCTCCTATAGTGTCTCCCTAAAGTGTCTCCTACATAGTGTAGCCCTACATAGTGTCTCCTACATAGTGTCTCCCTACATAGTATTGCCCTAAATAGTGTCTCCTACATAGTGTAGCCCGACATAGTGTCTCCTATACATAGTATAGCCCTACATAGTGTCTCCTACATAGTATAGCCCTACATAGTGTCTCCTACATAGTATAGCCCTACATAGTGTCTCCTACATAGTATAGCCCTACATAGTATCTCCTACATAGTGTCTCCATACATAGTTTCTCCCTACATAGGGTCTCCATACATAGTGTCTCCTACATAGTGTCTCCTACATACTGTAGCCCTACATAATGTCTCCCTAAATAGTGTCTCCCTACATAATGTCTCTCTACATAGTGTCTCCATACATAGTGTCTCCCTACATAGTATAGCCCTACATAGTGTAGCCCTACATAGTGTCTCCCTACATAGTATAGCCCTACATAGAGTCTCCCTACATAGTATAGCCCTACATAGTGCATCCCTACATAGTATAGCCCTACATAGTGTCTCCTTACATAGTATAGCCCTACATAGTGTAGCCCTACATAGTGTCTCCCTACATAGTATAGCCCTAAATAGTGTCTCCCTACATTGTGTCTCCCTACATAGTATAGCAATAAATAGTGTCTCCCTACATAGTGTCTCCCTACATAGTGTCTCCCTACATAGTATAGCAATAAATAGTGTCTCCCTACATAGTATAGCCCTACATAGTATAGCCCTACATAGTGTATCCCTACATAGTGTAGCCCTAAATAGTATAGCCCTACATAGTGTATCCCTACATAGTGTATCCCTACATAGTATAGCCCTACATAGTATAGCCCTACATAGTGTCTCCTTACATAGTGTATCCCTACATAGTGTAGCCCTAAATAGTGTCTCCCTACATAGTGTCTCCCTACATAGTATAGCCCTACATAGTGTAGCCCTACATAGTGTCTCCCTACATAGTATAGCCCTACATAGAGTCTCCCTACATAGTATAGCCCTACATAGTGTCTCCCTACATAGTATAGCCCTACATAGTGTCTCCCTACATAGTATAGCCCTACATAGTGTCTCCCTACATAGTATAGCCCTACATAGTGTCTCCCTACATAGTATAGCCCTATATAGTGTCTCCCTACATAGTGTCTTCCTACATAGTATAGCCCTAAATAGTGTCTCCCTGCATAGTGTCTCCATACATAGTGTCTCCCTACATAGTGTCTCCCTACATAGTGTCTCCCTACATAGTGTCTCCCTACATAGTGTCTCCCTATAAAGTATAGCTGTAAATAGTGTCTCCCTACATAGAGTCTCCTACATAGTATAGCCCTAAATAGTGTCTCCTACATAGTGTCTCCCTACATAGTATAGCCCTAAATAGTGTCTCCCTACATAGTGTCTCCCTACATAGTGTCTCCCTACATAGTATAGCAATAAATAGTGTCTCCCTACATAGTGTCTCCCTACATAGTGTCTCCCTACATAGTATAGCAATAAATAGTCTCCCTACATAGTATAGCCCTAAATAGTGTAGCCCTAAATAGTGTCTCCCTAAATAGTGTCTCCCTACATAGTGTCTCCATACATAGTGTCTCCCTACATAGTATAATATAATAATAATAATAATAATATATGCCATTTAGCAGACGCTTTTATCCAAAGCGACTTACAGTCATGTGTGCATACATTCTACGTATGGGTGGTCCCGGGGATCGAACCCACTACCCTGGCGTTACAAGCGCCATGCTCTACCAACTGAACAGAAGGACAGCCCTAAATAGTGTCTCCCTACATAGTGTCTCCCTACATAGTGTCTCCCTACATAGTGTCTCCCTACATAGTGTCTCCCTACATAGTATAGCAATAAATAGTGTCTCCCTACATAGTATAGCCCTACATAGTGTCTCCCTACATAGTATAGCCATAAATAGTGTCTTCCTACATAGTATAGCCCTAAATAGTGTCTCCCTACATAGTATAGCCATAAATAGTGTCTCCCTACATAGTATAGCCCTAAATAGTGTCTCCCTACATAGTATAGCCCTACATAGTGTCTCCCTATAGTGTCTCCCTAAAGTGTCTCCCTACATAGTGTAGCCCTACATAGTGTCTCCCTACATAGTATAGCCTTACATAGTGTCTCCCTACATAGTGTCTCCCTACATAGTATTGCCCTAAATAGTGTCTCCCTACATAGTGTAGCCCGACATAGTGTCTCCTATACATAGTATCTCCCTACATAGTGTCTCCATACATAGTGTAGCTCTACATAGTGTCTCCATACATAGTGTCTCCATACATAGTGTCTCCCTACATAGTGTCTCCCTACATACTGTAGCCCTACATAATGTCTCCCTAAATAGTGTCTCCCTACATAATGTCTCTCTACATAGTGTCTCCATACATAGTGTCTCCCTACATAGTATAGCCCTACATAGAGTCTCCCTACATAGTATAGCCCTACATAGTGCATCCCTACATAGTGTAGCCCTACATAGTGTCTCCCTACATAGTATAGCCCTAAATAGTGTCTCCCTACATAGTGTCTCCCTACATAGTATAGCCCTACATAGTGTATCCCTACATAGTATAGCCCTAAATAGTGTCTCCCTAAATAGTGTCTCCATACATAGTGTCTCCCTACATAGTGTCTCCCTAAATAGTGTCTCCCTATAAAGTATAGCAGTAAATAGTGTCTCCCTACATAGTGTCTCCCTACATAGTATAGCCCTAAATAGTGTCTCCCTGCATAGTGTCTCCCTAAATAGTGTCTCCCTACATAGTGTCTCCATACATAGTGTCTCCCTACATAGTATAGCCCTAAATAGTGTCTCCCTACGTAGTATAGCCCTAAATAGTGTCTCCCTACATAGTATAGCCCTAAATAGTGTCTCCCTACATATTGTCTCCCTACATAGTATAGCAATAAATAGTGTCTCCCTACATAGTATAGCCCTAAATAGTGTCTCCCTACATAGTATAGCCATAAATAGTGTCTCCCTACATAGTATAGCCCTAAATAGTGTCTCCCTACATAGTATAGCCCTACATAGTGTCTCCCTACATAGTGTCTCCCTATAAAGTATAGCAGTAAATAGTGTCTCCCTACATAGTGTCTCCCTACATAGTATAGCCCTAAATAGTGTCTCCCTGCATAGTGTCTCCCTAAATAGTGTCTCCCTACATAGTGTCTCCATACATAGTGTCTCCCTACATAGTATAGCCCTAAATAGTGTCTCCCTACATAGTATAGCCATAAATAGTGTCTCCCTACATAGTATAGCCATAAATAGTGTCTCCCTACATAGTATAGCCCTAAATAGTGTCTCCCTACATAGTATAGCCATAAATAGTGTCTCCCTACATAGTATAGCCCTAAATAGTGTCTCCCTACATAGTATAGCCCTACATAGTGTCTCCCTATAGTGTCTCCCTAAAGTGTCTCCCTACATAGTGTAGCCCTACATAGTGTCTCCCTACATAGTGTCTCCCTACATAGTATTGCCCTAAATAGTGTCTCCCTACATAGTGTAGCCCGACATAGTGTCTCCTATACATAGTATAGCCCTACATAGTGTCTCCCTACATAGTATAGCCCTACATAGTGTCTCCCTACATAGTATAGCCCGACATAGTGTCTCCTATACATAGTATAGCCCTACATAGTGTCTCCCTACATAGTATAGCCCTACATAGTGTCTCCCTACATAGTATAGCCCTACATAGTGTCTCCCTACATAGTATAGCCCTACATAGTATCTCCCTACATAGTGTCTCCATACATAGTTTCTCCCTACATAGGGTCTCCATACATAGTGTCTCCCTACATAGTGTCTCCCTACATACTGTAGCCCTACATAATGTCTCCCTAAATAGTGTCTCCCTACATAATGTCTCTCTACATAGTGTCTCCATACATAGTGTCTCCCTACATAGTATAGCCCTACATAGTGTAGCCCTACATAGTGTCTCCCTACATAGTATAGCCCTACATAGAGTCTCCCTACATAGTATAGCCCTACATAGTGCATCCCTACATAGTATAGCCCTACATAGTGTCTCCTTACATAGTATAGCCCTACATAGTGTAGCCCTACATAGTGTCTCCCTACATAGTATAGCCCTAAATAGTGTCTCCCTACATTGTGTCTCCCTACATAGTATAGCAATAAATAGTGTCTCCCTACATAGTGTCTCCCTACATAGTGTCTCCCTACATAGTATAGCAATAAATAGTGTCTCCCTACATAGTATAGCCCTAAATAGTGTAGCCCTAAATAGTGTCTCCCTAAATAGTGTCTCCCTACATAGTGTCTCCATACATAGTGTCTCCCTACATAGTATAATATAATAATAATAATAATATATGCCATTTAGCAGACGCTTTTATCCAAAGCGACTTACAGTCATGTGTGCATACATTCTACGTATGGGTGGTCCCGGGGATCGAACCCACTACCCTGGCGTTACAAGCGCCATGCTCTACCAACTGAACAGAAGGACAGCCCTAAATAGTGTCTCCCTACATAGTGTCTCCTACATAGTGTCTCCCTACATAGTGTCTCCCTACATAGTGTCTCCTACATAGTATAGCAATAAATAGTGTCTCCCTACATAGTATAGCCCTACATAGTGTCTCCCTACATAGTATAGCCATAAATAGTGTCTTCCTACATAGTATAGCCCTAAATAGTGTCTCCCTACATAGTATAGCCATAAATAGTGTCTCCCTACATAGTATAGCCCTAAATAGTGTCTCCCTACATAGTATAGCCCTACATAGTGTCTCCCTATAGTGTCTCCATAGTGTACATAGTGTAGCCCTACATAGTGTCTCCCTACATAGTATAGCCTTACATAGTGTCTCCCTACATAGTGTCTCCCTACATAGTATTGCCCTAAATAGTGTCTCCCTACATAGTGTCTCCGACATAGTGTCTCCTATACATAGTATAGCCCTACATAGTGTCTCCATACATAGTGCCCTACATAGTGTCTCCCTATAAAGTATAGCAGTAAATAGTGTCTCCCTACATAGTGTCTCCCTACATAGTATAGCCCTAAATAGTGTGCATAGTGTCTCCCTAAATAGTGTCTCCCTACATAGTGTCTCCATACATAGTGTCTCCTACATAGTATAGCCCTAAATAGTGTGTAGTATAGCCCTAAATAGTGTCTCCCTACATAGTATAGCCCTAAATAGTGTCTCCTACATATTGTCTCCCATAGTATAGCAATAAATAGTGTCTCCATAGTATACTAAATAGTGTCTCCCTACATAGTATAGCCATAAATAGTGTCTCCCTACATAGTATAGCCCTAAATAGTGTCTCCCTACATAGTATAGCCCTACATAGTGTCTCCCTACATAGTGTCTCCCTATAAAGTATAGCAGTAAATAGTGTCTCCCTACATAGTGTCTCCCTACATAGTATAGCCCTAAATAGTGTCTCCATACATAGTGTCTCCCTACATAGTGTCTCCATACATAGTGTCTCCCTACATAGTATAGCCCTAAATAGTGTCTCCCTACATAGTATAGCCATAAATAGTGTCTCCCTACATAGTATAGCCATAAATAGTGTCTCCCTACATAGTATAGCCCTAAATAGTGTCTCCCTACATAGTATAGCCATAAATAGTGTCTCCTACATAGTATAGCCCTAAATAGTGTCTCCTACATAGTATAGCCCTACATAGTGTCTCCCTATAGTGTCTCCCTAAAGTGTCTCCCTACATAGTGTAGCCCTATAGTGTCTCCCTACATAGTGTCTCCCTACATAGTATTGCCCTAAATAGTGTCTCCCTACATAGTGTAGCCCGACATAGTGTCTCCTATACATAGTATAGCCCTACATAGTGTCTCCCTACATAGTATAGCCCTACATAGTGTCTCCCTACATAGTATAGCCCTACATAGTGTCTCCCTACATAGTATAGCCCTACATAGTATCTCCCTACATAGTGTCTCCATACATAGTTTCTCCCTACATAGGGTCTCCATACATAGTGTCTCCCTACATAGTGTCTCCCTACATACTGTAGCCCCATAATGTCTCCCTAAATAGTGTCTCCATACATAATGTCTCTCTACATAGTGTCTCCATACATAGTGTCTCCCTACATAGTATAGCCCCATAGTGTAGCCCTACATAGTGTCTCCCTACATAGTATAGCCCTACATAGAGTCTCCCTACATAGTATAGCCCTACATAGTGCATCCCTACATAGTATAGCCCTACATAGTGTCTCCTTACATAGTATAGCCCTACATAGTGTAGCCCTACATAGTGTCTCCCTACATAGTATAGCCCTAAATAGTGTCTCCCTACATTGTGTCTCCCTACATAGTATAGCAATAAATAGTGTCTCCTACATAGTGTCTCCTACATAGTGTCTCCCTACATAGTATAGCAATAAATAGTGTCTCCTACATAGTATAGCCCTAAATAGTGTAGCCCTAAATAGTGTCTCCCTAAATAGTGTCTCCTACATAGTGTCTCCATACATAGTGTCTCCCTACATAGTATAATATAATAATAATAATAATAATATATGCCATTTACTTTTATAGACTTACAGTCATGTGTGCATACATTCTATGGGTGGTCGGGGATCGAACCCACTACCCTGGCGTTACAAGCGCCATGCTCTACCAACTGAACAGAAGGACAGCCCTAAATAGTGTCTCCCTACATAGTGTCTCCCTACATAGTGTCTCCCTACATAGTGTCTCCCATACATAGTATAGCAATAAATAGTGTCTCCCTACATAGTATAGCCCTACATAGTGTCTCCCTACATAGTATAGCCATAAATAGTGTCTTCCTACATAGTATAGCCCTAAATAGTGTCTCCTACATAGTATAGCCATAAATAGTGTCTCCTACATAGTATAGCCCCTAAATAGTGTCTCCTACATAGTATAGCCCTACATAGTGTCTCCTATAGTGTCTCCTAAAGTGTCTCCCTACATAGTGTAGCCCTACATAGTGTCTCCTACATAGTATAGCCTTACATATGTCTCCCTACATAGTGTCTCCCTACATAGTATTGCCCTAAATAGTGTCTCCCTACATAGTGTAGCCCGACATAGTGTCTCCTATACATAGTATAGCCCTACATAGTGTAGTATAGCCCTACATAGTGTCTCCCTACATAGTATAGCCCTACATAGTATCTCCCTACATAGTGTCTCCATACATAGTGTAGCTCTACATAGTGTCTCCATACATAGTGTCTCCATACATAGTGTCTCCCTACATAGTGTCTCCCTACATACTGTAGCCCTACATAATGTCTCCCTAAATAGTGTCTCCCTACATAATGTCTCTCTACATAGTGTCTCCATACATAGTGTCTCCCTACATAGTATAGCCCTACGTAGTGTAGCCCTACATAGTGTCTCCCTACATAGTATAGCCCTACATAGAGTCTCCCTACATAGTATAGCCCTACATAGTGCATCCCTACATAGTGTAGCCCTACATAGTGTCTCCCTACATAGTATAGCCCTAAATAGTGTCTCCCTACATAGTGTCTCCCTACATAGTATAGCCCTACATAGTGTATCCCTACATAGTATAGCCCTAAATAGTGTCTCCCTAAATAGTGTCTCCATACATAGTGTCTCCCTACATAGTGTCTCCCTAAATAGTGTCTCCCTATAAAGTATAGCAGTAAATAGTGTCTCCCTACATAGTGTCTCCCTACATAGTATAGCCCTAAATAGTGTCTCCCTGCATAGTGTCTCCCTAAATAGTGTCTCCCTACATAGTGTCTCCATACATAGTGTCTCCCTACATAGTATAGCCCTAAATAGTGTCTCCCTACGTAGTATAGCCCTAAATAGTGTCTCCCTACATAGTATAGCCCTAAATAGTGTCTCCCTACATATTGTCTCCCTACATAGTATAGCAATAAATAGTGTCTCCCTACATAGTATAGCCCTAAATAGTGTCTCCCTACATAGTATAGCCATAAATAGTGTCTCCCTACATAGTATAGCCCTAAATAGTGTCTCCCTACATAGTATAGCCCTACATAGTGTCTCCCTACATAGTGTCTCCCTATAAAGTATAGCAGTAAATAGTGTCTCCCTACATAGTGTCTCCCTACATAGTATAGTCTCCCTAAATAGTGTCTCCTACATAGTGTCTCCATAAATAGTGTCTCCCTACATA
>NW_025751631.1:0-14714 GCF_021184085.1 Oncorhynchus gorbuscha
AATGTGGAATGTATGTGTAGGAATGTGGAATGTACGTGGAATGTATGTGGAATGTATGTGGAATGTATATGGAATGTATGTGGAATATATGTGGAATGTATATGGAATGTATGTGGAATGTATGTGGAATGTATGTGTAGGAATGTGGAATGTATGTGGAATGTATGTGGAATGTATGTGGAATGTATATGGAATGTATGTGGAATGTATGTGGAATGTATGTGTAGGAATGTGGAATGTATGTGGAATGTATGTGGAATGTATATGGAATGTATGTGGAATGTATGTGGAATGTATGTGGAATGTATGTGTAGGAATGTGGAATGTAGGTGGAATGTATGTGTAGGAATGTGGAATGTATGTGTAGGAATGTGGAATGTATCTATAGGAATGTGGAATGTAGGTGGAATGTATGTGTAGGAATGTGGAATGTATGTGTAGGAATGTGGAATGTATGTTTAGGAATGTGGAATGTATGTGTAGGAATGTGGAATGTATGTTTAGGAATGTGGAATGTATGTTTAGGAATGTGGAATGTATGTGTAGGAAGGTGGAATGTATCTATAGGAATGTAGGTGGAATGTATGTTTAGGAATGTGGAATGTATGTTTAGGAATGTGGAATGTATGTTTAGGAATGTGGAATGTATGTGTAGGAATGTGGAATGTATGTTTAGGAATGTGGAATGTATGTGGAATGTATGTGTAGGAATGTGGAATGTATGTTTAGGAATGTGGAATGTATGTGTAGGAATGTGGAATGTATGTTTAGGAATGTGGAATGTATGTGTAGGAATGTGGAATGTATGTGTAGGAATGTGGAATGTATGTGGAATGTATGTTTAGGAATGTGGAATGTATGTTTAGGAATGTGGAATGTATGTGGAATGTATGTGTAGGACTCTTGAATGATGATCATACCTGTGTTGTTGCTACTACTTCTGACAGTATTGACATTATTGACATGCTGGATTGGCATGATGAACGGGACACTCCTCTGAGGGTATGTTGGTGCCTCGTACCCAATGTGTCAGGACCAATGTGAGGACTCAAGGTGAGGACCAATGCGCAGCGTGGTCCATATTTTTAATAAACTAAATGAACACTGAAAAAAACAACAAAGTGAACGAACGAAACCGAAACCGAAACAGTTCTGTCTGGTGCAGATACAAACACTCAACAGAAAACAATCACCCACAACTCAAGGGTGAAAACAAGCTGCCTCAGTATGATTCTCAATCAGGGACAACGATTGACAGCTGCCTCTGATTGGGAACCATACCAGGCCAAACACAGAAATACCAAATTATAGAAAAAAACATAGACAACCCACCAAACTCAAGCCCTGACCATACTAAAACAAAGACATAACAATAGAACTAAGGTCAGAATGTGACATCTTGTCAATAAATAATAAATCTATCAGATTTATGCAGCAACAGTGTTCCTTTTTATTTATTTTCTCAGATAGAGTCAGGAATATTTTGGGGATTTTTATGTTCCTCAGTCGAGCACCTGATTTCACTCTTTTCTGTTAAGGAGGCTGCGAATTTTTGCAGCTTTTTGTTAAGAATTGGGCAAAATTTCAACGTCCTGCTACTCATGCCAGGAATATAGTATATGCATATGATTAGTATGTGTGGATGGAAAACACTTTGAAGTCTCTAAAACTGGTTTAATCATGTCTGTGACTATAACAGAACGTGTGTAGCAGGCAAAACCCCAAGGAAAACTGTTCACAAAAAACACACAAAAAAAAAAAATATTCCTCCGCCAGTACTCTGTATTGTCTATGGCAAGGGAAAATAGATAGCGTCCAGTTTACAATGCCTACAGCTTCCACACGTACTGGCAATTGAGTTGAAGTTTATCCTTGGTTAGATGAGGAATAGGCACTTCCTGTCTTCAGGTACACCAGAGGAAGTTATGAAAGGGAGAATATGGACCATGATTTCAAGACTTGCTGCTATCGAATACATATCGCCCCGTGATCAATTTGATCGATTATTAACGTTTACTAATACCTAAAGTTGGATTACAAAAGTAGTTTGAAGTGTTTTGTCAAAGTTTATAGGCAACTTTTTTAATTAAAAAAAATGACGTTGTGTTTTTGAAAGCAGTTTTTTCCTGATCAGACGGGCTTCATAAATGGACATTTTGGGTATACATGGACGGATTTTATCGAAAAAAAGACCCAATTGTGATGTTTATGGGACATATAGGAGTGCCAACAAAGAAGCTCGTCAAAGGTAATGAATGTTTTATATTTTATTTCTGCGTTTTGTGTAGCGCCGGCTACGCGAATTATTCTGTTTACGTCCCCTTCAGGTATTCCGGGGGTTGCATGCTATCAGATAATAAATTCTCATGCTTTCGCCGAAAAGCATTTAAAAAAATCTGACATGTTGGCTAGATTCACAACGAGTGAAGCTTTAATAGAGCACCCTGCATGTGTGTTTTAATGAAAGTCTGAGCTGTATCGAGTACTATTAGTTGTCACTCTGACATATCCGCTGATGTTGATCCCTGTGCAGCGCTGCAGCCCTAAGAGTTAAGCTGGGCTGAAGCGCATTTGGGGATACCTGTTTTCCAGGACTGGCCATCCCTCAGAGCCTGGTTCCTCTCTAGGTTTCTTCCTGTAATGCACGGGGTGTGGTGGAGGAAGAAGTCAGACGCAGGAAACAGAGAGTTCAGAGTAGCGCAACTTCTTGATTCACTACAAGGGTGAAAACGACGCCACTCAAATAAATGCCCCAAAACACAGGTGGAACGAAACAACACGAACAACACATGTACACGAACAACCGTGACTTAAAGGCGTGTACACGAGTACACATAAAACAATCCCGCACACCCATCAGGCGGGCAGGCTGGATAATAAAGCCCAACTAATTAACCTAACTAAACACAGGTGTAACTAATAAACAGACAAGGGGTGGAGAAAAAGATCAGTGGCAGCTAGTAGGCTGGAGTACTGCAGGACCCTCACCTGGTGTCTCGAGTCCAGAATGGCCCGTATCATGTACGCCGGGGACCCCTCAATGTCCAGAGGGGGAGGAGGGACCTCCGGCACCTCACTGTCCTGCAGGGGACCAGCTACCACCGGCCTGAGGAGAGACACAGGAAACGAGGGGTTAATACAATAATAGGAAGGAGTTGTAATCGGTAACACAGTGCCTGCCCGGTCCTCTCTCTCCACGGTAAGCACAGGGAGTTTGCTCAGGTCTCCTACCTGACTTTGCCCCGTGTGCCCCCACCCAAGACATTTTTGGCCTGCATCTCGGGCTTCCAACCGCTCTGCCGTGCTGCCTCCTCATACCACCGCCTCTCGGATTTCGCTGCCTCCAGCTCTGCCTTGGGGGCGGCGATACTCTCCAGCCTGTGCCCAGGGTCCTTTGCCGTCCAAAATCTCCTCCCATGTCCAGGATTCTAGAGATCGTGATGTTGTGCTGCCCGTTACCACGCTGCTTGGTCCTTTGGTGGTGGGTGATTCTTCTGACGAAGAGGAGTAGTAGCAAGGATCGGAGGATCAATGCGCAGCGTGGTAAGTATTGATCTTGTGTATTTGCATGAACACTAAAATACAAAATAACAACGTGAATAAACGAAACAAACGAAACAGTCCCGTGTGGAACAAACACTCTCCACGGAAAATAATCACCCACAACTCAAAAGTGAAACCAGGCTACCTAAGTATGGTTCTCAATCCCGGACAACCAGGCTAACTAAGTATGGTTCTCAATCAGGGACAACCAGGCTACCTAAGTATGGTTCTCAATCAGGGACAACCAGGCTACCTAAGTATGGTTCTCAATCAGGGACAACCAGGCTAACTAAGTATGGTTCTCAATCAGGGACAATGATTGACAGCTGCCTCTGATTGAGAACCATACCAGGCCAAACACAGAAATCCCAAATTATAGAAAAAGGAACATAGACTGCCGACCCCAACTCACGCCCTGACCATACGAAAACAAAGACAAAACGAAGGAACTAAGGTCAGAAAGTGACAAAATCTTAAAACAACATCAGAATTTTCCCATCAGAGTTGTGTTTCCATTCAATTGTCTTGTCGCCGATGAAAGTTTGTGCGTAAATTTGTAGTGCAGATAAAACATTTGCGGTTAAATTCACATGTACCAAAAAAAAAAAAAAAATCCAAGTTAAATGGGATTTCCATTGTATTTTCATCTCTAGGCCTACTGATGGGGTTTGTCACTATTAAAGTTGCGTAGGTATAGTGAATGTTCCCACTGGTATTGGCACATGTGCTCTCATTCCAACGGCTCGCAGATACACTACATGATTATTATGGACTAAAGAGCGAGTTGATTTTTAATTTGTCAAACGGCTGTCAGCATCGATCATCATGTCTCCAGAATAAGATCCCGGCGATATTTAATGACAGGAGCATCTTTGACCATCCTGTGATGTGTATCATCATTTAATTACTCTGTAGTTTAATAAACTGCATGCTTTCCCATGATGTTGTGAAATGTTTTTTTTTTTATCCAACATGTACAGTGTACTATACTTGCATTAAAAGAATTGAAAGGAAACCTGGTTAGTGTCATTTTGAGAATGCTGTAATTCTATTGGCTACTGAACGTGGACATGTCTACAGGAGACTTTTCAAGTAGCTTAATTAATCAGGTAAAAAATGTTGATTGTTGGTGTTTACAAAATGTAATACATTTAAAAAGTTAAATTACAAATATTTACGCTACAGGACATTAAAGCGTTAGGTTCTAGGTTTTGGAGGGATAGCCGCTCGGAGTGGAGAGGAGGCAGAGCTAAGAATAACTGGGCCTGCTGGGAGCATACTGTACAGGACCTTACTGGGCCTGCTGGGAGCATACTGTACAGGACCTTATTGGACCTGCTGGGAGCATACTGTACGGGACCTTATTGGGCCTGCTGGGAGCATACTGTATGGGACATTACTGGGCCTGCTAGGAGCATACTGTATGGGACATTACTGGGCCTGCTAGGAGCATACTGTATGGGACCCTACTGGGCCTGCTGGGAGCATACTGTACGGGACCTTACTGGCCTGCTAGGAGCATACTGTACGGGACCTTACTGGGCCTGCTAGGAGCATACTGTATGGGACATTACTGGGCCTGCTAGGAGCATACTGTACGGACCTTACTGGGCCTGCTGGGAGCATACTGTACGGGACCTTACTGGGCCTGCTGGGAGCATACTATATGGGACCTTACTGAGCCTGCTGGGAGCATACTGTAGGGACCTTACTGGACCTGCTGGGAGCATACTATATGGGACCTTACTGGGCCTGCTGGGAGCATACTGTACGGGACCTTACTGGGCCTGTTGGGAGCATACTGTACGGGACCTTACTGGGCCTGCTGGGAGCATACTGTACGGGACCTTACTGGGCCTGCTAGGAGCATACTGTACGGGACCTTACTGGGCCTGCTGGGAGCATACTGTACGGGACCTTACTGGGCCTGCTGGGAGCATACTGTACGGGACCTTACTGGGCCTGCTGGGAGCATACTGTACGGGACCTTACTGGGCCTGCTGGGAGCATACTGTACGGGACCTTACTGGGCCTGCTAGGAGCATACTGTACGAGACCTTACTGGGCCTGCTGGGAGCATAATGTACGGACCTTACTGGGCCTGCTGGGAGCATACTGTACGGGACCTTACTGGGCCTGCTGGGAGCATACTGTACGGGACCTTACTGGCCTGCTGGGAGCATACTGTACGGGATCTTACTGAGCCTGCTGGGAGCATACTGTACGAGACCTTACTGGAGCCTGCTGGGAGCATAATGTACGGGACCTTACTGGGCCTGCTGGGAGCATACTGTACGGACCTTACTGGGCCTGATGGGAGCATACTGTACGGGACCTTACTGGGCCTGCTGGGAGCATACTGTATGGGACCTTAATGGGCCTGCTGGGACCATACTATATGGGACCTTACTGGGCCTGCTGGTAGCATACTGTACGGGACCCTACTGGGCCTGCTGGGAGCATACTGTACGGGACCCTACTGGGCCTGCTGGGAGCATACTGTACGGGACCTTACTGGGCCTGCTCGGAGCATACTGTACCGACCCACTACCTGCTAGGAGCATACTGTATGGGACATTACCAAGCCCTCGCCTGCTAGGAGCATACTGTATGGGACATTACTGGGCCTGCTAGGAGCATACTGTGCACGGACCTACTGGGCCTGCTGGGAGCATACTGCACGGACCTTACTGGGCCTGCTGGGAGCATACTGTACGGACCTTACTGGGCCTGGGAGCATACTGTACGGGACCTTACTGGCCTGCTGGGAGCATACTGTACGGACCTTACTGGGCCTGATGGGAGCATACTGTACGGGACCTTACTGGGCATGCTGGGAGCATACTGTACGGGACCTTACTGGGCCTGCTGGGGCATACTGTATGGGACCTTACTGCCTGCTGGGAGCATACTGTACGGACCTTACTGGGCCTGATGAGCATACTGTACGGGACCTTACTGGGCCTGATGGGAGCATACTGTATGGGACATTACTGGGCCTGCTGGGAGCATACTGTACGGGACCTTACTGGGCCTGCTGGGAGCATACTGTACGGACCTTACTGGGCCTGATGGGAGCATACTGTATGGGACATTACTGGGCCTGATGGGAGCATACTGTACGGACCCTACTGGGCCTGCTGGGAGCATACTATATGGGGACCTTACTGGGCCTGCTGGGAGCATACTATATGGGACCTTACTGGGCCTGCTGGGAGCATACTATATGGGACCTTATCATACCTGCTGGAGCATACTATATGGGACCTTACTGGGCCTGCTGGGAGCATACTATATGGGACCTTACTGGGCCTGCTGGGAGCATACTATATGGACCTTACTGGGCCTGCTGGGAGCATAGTACAGTGGGACCCCACTGGGCCTGCTGGGAGCATACTGTACGGACCTTACTGGGCCCACCTGCTGGGAGCATACTGTACGGACCTTACTGGATCTGCTGGGAGCATACTGTACAGGACCTTACTGGCCTGCTGGGGCGATACTGTACTGGACCTACTGGGCCTGCTGGGAGCATACTGTACGGACCTTACTGGGCCTGATGGGAGCATACTGCACGGGACCTTACTGGCCTGCTGGGAGCATACTGTACGGGACCACATTATTATAAGACTAATTTGGGAGAATGATGATCTGCCAACAGACAGCACATGTCAGCATCAGAGGAAAACATCACAGCCAGACCGGCCTGCTACTGTTGAGAGTAGATCCACAAGTGATCCAAATGGAATGAAGCGTTCAGAATCACAGGGCTTTTCTGGAATTAAACGTTCAGAATCACAGGGCTTTCTGGAATGAAACGCTCAGAATCACAGGGCTTTTCTGAATGAAACGCTCAGGAATCACAGGGCTTTTCTGGAATTAAACGTTCAGAATCACAGGGCTGAAAATCACAGGCAGAAAAGCCCGTGATTTTCTACTACCTTTTTTTAAGGTAGTCTAATTTTGTGCTCACTTGAAAACAGTAATGTAACTATTCATTGCGTTGGCGTTGTCGTCAAGGTAGGATAATTGTATTTCCGCTGAACAAGATCAACAGAGAACCTCCGTTGGATCCATTAGAACAACGAAGTTGTTCCAGACGATCGAGCCATAAACACAGACCCACCAACCAAATAATAAATAATCACTACCATCATGTCACTAACTAATGGGAAGCTCCAGGTCTTGATAACCTCAATGCAGAACAGTTCAAAATCGATCCAGTATTGGCTGCAAACATTCCTTCTTCCACTATACATTGACATCTGGATGAAGGAAAGATACCTTCAGATTGACCAAGGGGGCCATCATTTTGAGGATCCTGTGTGTCTTGCTTTTTTCTTTTGAATCTTGTTTTGTAATAAAGCTACCTGTGAAGGGCACACTATATGATTGCAACAGCAGGAGAGAATTATGACTCTGTTCCCAGCTAGATCTCTTTGCAAATATTATTGTGTAATGGATGTCTGTCTTCAGATGTAAACAAAGTGCTTTGGAAAGAACAAGCTGGTTTAGGGGAGGAAGTAGCTGTACAGACCAGATCTTCAACATTAGGAACATCATAGGGGAGGAAGTAGCTGTACAGACCAGATCTTCACCATTAGGAACATCATAGGGGAGGAAGTAGCTGTACAGACCAGATCTTCACCATTAGGAACATCATAGGGGAGGAAGTAGCTGTACAGACCAGATCTTCACCATTAGGAACATCATACGGGAGGAAGTACCTGTACAAAGCAGGTCGGCCTGGTTATCAACTGCAGCAAGAGGCCATGCCCATCAACATCAACACAGTAAAACAGTCTAAATCAGGACCTGGAGTTAACAAATAATGTTTTACTTACCTTGGGATCACCACATGCCCATGATGGAGGCACCAGCAAAGACATCTGCAGAAGAATCACTAAAGCAAGAGCAATCTTTACAGAGTTCAATAAAGTAAAGGAAACCCAGACAATACATCCCAAATACACTCAAAATATACCGGTGCAACTGGCAACGATCTACCTTCCACAATAACTCTGTCTCCGGAGAGTCATACACATCTTTCTGGCCAAACGCAATCTCAAACACGCCTCCTCAGACAAAAACAAAGCTGGAAGCCATGGCATGCTATATCAAGAGATGCTGGGATTGGACACTCTATTCCAAGAATAGTTGTCCATTTGGGCTCCAGAGGGCAGACCTAAGAGCGGGAGGCCCAAGACAACGCGCGGAGTACAATGGAGACAGAGCGTCCAACAACATCAGCAGAGTTGGACCGTGGTGGAGAAGACGGCCAGAGACGGACAGAAATAGAGTGCCTTTGTTGCTGCCCTATGCGTCAGCCGGCTCCATGGGGATGAGTGAGTAAACAAGACCAATTTGGGGAGCTTTTTGAGCTGCATGTCTCATGTCTTCACTGTCCTTTCATGCTGCAATGATGCCCCCTGGCCTTTCCACTGCCTATCAGCTATTCCGATTGGAACTACATATTGAACTAGATAGCCTATTGCAGAGCAGGACAAACGATCCCCCTACCACATTTGTCACTATGAATGGTGGGTAGAGGGCAGGATAGACAGTTCGACTGGTAGACTATACTGACCTGAGGTGTTGTTAGTGTACGGAAAAGCAAAGTGTACAAAGGAATTACCAAAACACCTTGATAAATGGGAGGTCCATGCAAACTGTACTGTAAAACAACACACTACGTTCCCCTGTGCCCTGTACTGTAAAACAACACACTACCTTCCCCTGTGCCCTGTACTGTAAAATAACACACTACCTTCCCCTGTGCCCTGTACTGTAAAATAACACACTACCGTCCCCTGTGCAGAGTACTATAAAACAACACACTACTCTTCCCCTGTGCAGAGTACTGTAAAATAACACACTACCCTCCCCTGTGCCCTGTACTGTAAAATAACACACTACCTCCCCTGTGCCCTGTACTGTAAAATAACACACTTTACCTTCCCCTGTGCAGAGTACTGTAAAATAACACACTACCCTCCCCTGTGCCCTGTACTGTAAAATAACACACTATCTTCCCCTGTGCCCTGTACTGTAAAATAACACACTACCTTCCCCTGTGCCCAGTACTGTAAAATAACACACTACCTTCCCCTGTGCAGAGTACTGTAAAATAACACTACCCTCCCCTGTGCCCTGTACTGTAAAATAACACACTATCTTCCCCTGTGCCCTGTACTGTAAAATAACACACTACCTTCCCCTGTGCCCAGTACTGTAAAATAACACACTACCTTCCCCCCTGTGCAGAGTACTGTAAAACAACACACTACCTTCCCTTGTGCAGAGTACTGTAAAATAACACACTACCCTCCCCTGTGCCCTGTACTGTAAAATAACACTACCCTCCCCTGTGCCCTGTACTGTAAAATAACACACTAATTCTTCCCTGTGCCCAGTACTGTAAAACAACACACTACCTTCCCCTGTGCCCTGTACTGTAAAACAACACACTACCCTCCCCTTGTCATGCAGGTGAAAGAGGACCCAAAAGCGACTTAACAGAAACAGAGTTTATTTAAGTCCAAACAGGGGAATAACAGAAATCCTCCTGAAGTCTGTAGAGGGGAATAACTGGAGAAGCGGCCACAGACTGCAGGTCGCCCGGGTGGCGCAGGCCGTAGTAGACAGAGACACCTGCTCACACGCGGCATCTGATGAAGGCAAAAAAACACGACAGGACAGGGCGATACACAATCACAGCAAAAACACGACAGGACAGGGCGAAACGCAATCACAGCATGGTGAATACTAAACAAGGAACCGACGGGACAGGAACGAACACAAAGGAATAAATAGGGACTCTAATCAGGGGAAAGGATCGGGAACAGGTGTGGGAAGACTAAATGATGATTAGGGGAATAGGAACAGCTGGGAGCAGGAACGAACGATAGAGAGAAGAGAGAGCGAGGAGAAGTGAGAGAGGGAGGGGGAGAGAGAGGGATAGAAAGAGGGAAAGGACCTAATAAGACCAGCAGAGGGAAACGAATAGAATGGGGAGCACAGGGACAAGACATGATAATAAATGACAAACATGACAGTACCCCCCACTTCACCGAGCGCTCCCTGGCGCACTCGAGGAGGAATCCTGGCGGCAACGGAGGAAATCATCGATGAGTGAACGGTCCAGCACGTCCCGAGACGGAACCCAACTCCTCTCCTCAGGACCGTAACCCTCCCAATCCACTAAGTATTGGTGACCCCGTCCCTGGGAGAACGATGTCCATGATCTTATGCACCTTGTAAATAGGTGCGTCCTCGACAAGGACGGGAGGGGGAGGGAAGACGAACGGGGGGTGCGAAGAAAGGGCTTAACACAGGAGACATGGAAGACAGGATGGACGCGACGAAGATGTCGCGGAAGAAGTAGTCGCACAGCGACAGGATTGACGACCTGGGAGACACGGAACGGACCAATGAACCGCGGAGTCAACTTACGAGAAGCTGTCGTAAGAGGAAGGTTGCAGCGGAAAGCCACACTCTCTGGCCGCAACAATACCTTGGACTCTTAATCCTGCGTTTATTGGCGGCTCTCACAGTCTTCCCCGCAGACAAAGGCAGACCGGTAATGAAGTCTAAGGCGATGTGAGACCATGGTCGAGAAGGAATGGGGAGCGGTCTGAGACGACCGCAGGAGGAGAGTTACCCGACTTAGTCTGCGCGCAGTCCGAACAAGCAGCCACGAAACGGCGCGTGTCACGCTCCTGAGTCGGCCACCAAAAGCGCTGGCGAATAGACGCAAAGAGTGCCTCAACACCGGGATGACCAGCTAACTTGGCAGAGTGAGCCCACTGAAGAACAGCCAGACGAGTGGAAACAGGAACGAAAAAGGAGGTTACTAGGACAAGCGCGCGCGACGCAGTGTGCGTGAGTGCTTGCTTAACCTGTCTTTCAATTCCCCAGACTGTTAACCCGACAACACGCCCATAAGGAAGAATCCCCTCGGGATCAGTAGAAGCCACAGAAGAACTAAACAGACGGGATAAGGCATCAGGCTTGGTGTTCTTGCTACCCGGACGGTAAGAAATCACAAACTCGAAACGAGCGAAAAACAACGCCCAACGAGCTTGACGGGCATTAAGTCGTTTGGCAGAACGGATGTACTCAAGGTTCTTATGGTCTGTCCAAACGACAAAAGGAACGGTCGCCCTCCAACCACTGTCGCCATTCGCCTAGGGCTAAGCGGATGGCGAGCAGTTCACGGTTACCCACATCATAGTTGCGCTCAGATGGCGACAGGCGATGAGAAAAATAAGCGCAAGGATGAACCTTATCGTCAGACTGGAAGCGCTGGGATAGAATGGCTCCCACGCCTACCTCTGAAGCGCCAACCTCGACAATGAATTGTCTAGTGACGCCAGGAGTAACGAGGATAGGAGCGGACGTGAAACGTTCTTTTAGAAGATCAAAAGCCCTGGGCGGAACCGACCACTTAAAACACGTCTTGACAGAAGTAAGAGCTGTGAGAGGCAGCAACTTGACCGAAATTACGAATGAAACGCCGATAGAAATTAGCGAAACCTAAAAAGCGCTGCAACTCGACACGTGACCTTGGAACGGGCCAATCACTGACAGCTTGACCTTAGCGGAATCCATCTGAATGCCTTCAGCGGAAATAACGGAACCGAGAAAAGTAACGGAGGAGACATGAAAAGAGCACTTCTCAGCCTTTACGTAGAGACAATTCTTAAAAGGCGCTGTAGAACACGTCGAACGTGCTGAACATGAATCTCGAGTGACGGAGAAAAATCAGGATATCACAAGATAGACAAAACAAAGATGTTCAGCATGTCTCTCAGAACATCATTAACTAATGCCTGAAAACAGCTGGCGCATTGGCGAGACCGAACGGCAGAACCCGGTACTCAAAATGCCCTAACGGAGTGTTAAACGCCGTTTTCCACTCGTCCCCTCTCTGATGCGCACGAGATGGTAAGCGTTACGAAGGTCCAACTTAGTAAAGCACCTGGCTCCCTGCAGAATCTCGAAGGCTGATGACATAAGGGGAAGCGGATAACGATTCTTAACCGTTATGTCATTCAGCCTCGATAATCCACGCAGGGGCGCAGAGTACCGTCCTTCTTCTTAACAAAAAGAACCCCGCCCGGCCGGAGAGGAAGAAGGCACTATGGTACCGGCGCCAAGAGACACAGACAAATAATCCTCGAGAGCCTTACGTTCGGGAGCCGACAGAGAGTATAGTCTACCTCGAGGAGGAGTGGTCCCCGGAAGGAGATCAATACTACAATCATACGACCGGTGAGGAGGAAGGGAGTTGGCTCGGGACCGACTGAAGACCGTGCGCAGATCATGATATTCCTCCGGCACTCCTGTCAAATCGCCAGGTTCCTCCTGAGAAGTAGGGACAGAAGAAACGGGAGGATGGCAGACATTAAACACTTCACATGACAAGAAACGTTCCAGGATAGGATAGAATTACTAGACCAATTAATAGAAGGATTATGACATACTAGCCAGGGATGACCCAAAACAACAGGTGTAAACGGTGAACGGAAAATCAAAAAAGAAATAGTCTCACTGTGGTTACCAGATACTGTGAGAGTTAAAGGTAGTGTCTCAAATTTGATACTGGGAAGATGACTACCATCTAAGGCAAACATGGGCGTAGGCTTGTCTAACGGTCTGAAAGGAATGTTATGTTTCGAACCCATGCTTCGGGTCCATGAAACAACCCTCAGCCCCAGAGTCAATCAAGGCACTGCATGTAGCACCCGAACCGGTCCAGCGTAGATGGACCGACATAGTAGTACAAGATCTAGATGAAGAGACCTGAGTAGTAGCGCCCACCAGTAGCCCTCCGCTTACTGATGGGCTCTGGCCTCTTACTGGACATGAATTAACAAAATGTCCAGCAACTCCGCAATAGAGGCACAGGCGGTTGGTGATCCTCCGTCCCTCTCCTTAGTCGAGATGCGAATCCCTCCCAGCTGCATGGGCTCAGTCTCAAAGCCAGAGGAGGGAGATGGTTGCGATGCGGAGCAGGGAAACACCGTTGATGCGAGCTCTCTTCCACGAGCCCGGTGACGAAGATCTACCCGTCGTTCTATGCGGATGGCGAGAGCAATCAAAGAGTCCACATCTGAAGGAACCTCCCGGGAGAGAATTCATCCTTAACCACTGCGTGGAGTCCCTCCAGAAAACGAGCGAGCAGCGCCGGCTCGTTCCACTCACTAGAGGCAGCAAGAGTGCGAAACTCAATAGAATAATCCGTTATGGACCGTTCACCTTGGCATAAGGGAAGCCAGGGCCCTAGAAGCCTCCTACCAAAAAACTGAACGGTCAAAAACCCGAATCATCTCCCTCTTTAAAGTTCTGGAACTTGTTAGAGCAATCAGCCCTTGCCTCCCAGATAGCTGTGCCCCATTCTCGAGCCCGGCCAGTAAGGAGTGAAATGACGTAAGCAACCCGAGCTCTCTCTAGAGTATGTGTTGGGTTGGAGAGAGAACACAATCTCACACTGCGTGGAGAAAGGAGCGGCACTCAGTGGGCTGCCCGGAGTAGCAAGGTGGGTTATTAACCCTAGGTTCTGGAGGCTCGGCAGGCCAGGAAGTAACAGGTGGCACGAGACGAGACTCTGGAACTGTCCAGAGAGGTCGGAAACCTGAGCGGCCAGGTTCTCCACGGCATGGCGAGCAGCAGACAATTCCTGCTCGTGTCTGCCGAGCATGGCTCCTTGGATCTTGACGGCAGTGTAACGAGCGTCTGAAGTCGCTGTCCATTCCTTGGTCGGTTCCTTCTGTCATGCAGGTGAAAGAGGACCCAAAAGCGACTTAACAGAAACAGAGTTTATTTAAGTCCAAACAGGAATAACAGAAATCCTCTAGTCTGTAGAGGGGAATAACTGGAGAAGCGGCCACAGACTGCAGGTCGCTTCGGTAGGCGCAGGCCGTAGTTGACAGAGACACCTGCTCACACGCAGCATCTGATGAAGGCAAAAACACGACAGGACAGGGCGATACACAATCACAGCAAAACACGACAGGACAGGGCGAAACGCAATCACAGCATGGTGAATACTAAACAAGGAACCGACGGGACAGGAACGGAACACAAAGGAATAAATAGGGACTCTAATCAGGGAAAGGATCGGGAACAGGTGTGGGAAGACTAAATGATGATTAGGGAATAGGAACAGC
>NW_025751632.1:0-14713 GCF_021184085.1 Oncorhynchus gorbuscha
CTAGCAAACCTGTATCCGGGAGTGTAATCATAGCCTCAAATTCATTAGCATAACGCAACTTTTCCTATTCATGAAAATCGCTAAAATGAAATGAAGTAAATATATTCAAACACAAGCTTAGCCTTTGGCTACCTCAGTATTTTACGCGAGATTTTCTCCGGAGATACCATGTGACCACTCGCCAAATATGGACCCTTACAGCTATTCTCCAATGGAAATGCCTAAAAAGACGGCACAATGCTGTAGACACCTTGGGGAATGCGTGGAAAACATAAGCTCATTCGTAGCTCATTCACAGCCATATACGGAGTGATTGGCATGAGGCGGTTTAAAAAAATGTGGCACTTCCAAATTGGATGTTTATCTGGTTTTCGCCTGTATCATCAGTTCTGTGGCACTCACAGACAATATCTTTGCAGTTTTGGAAACGTCAGAGTGTTTTTTTCCGTTTTTGATTTGTAAATTTTTTTTGAAATATCCAATAAATGTCGTTCCACTTCATGATTGTGTCCCACTTGTTGTTGATTCTTCACAAAAAAATACAGTTTTATATCTTTATGTTTGAAGCCTGAAATGTGGCAAAAGGTCGCAAAGTTCAAGGGGGCCGAATACTTTCGCAAGGCACTGTAAATAAAAAAAACGACTTGTTTAAAAAAATTCTAAAAAATAAATAACAGAAAAGTGTTGCATGCATATGTATTCACCCCTTTGTTATGAAGCCCCTAAATAAGATCTGGTGCAACCAATTACCTTCAGAAGTCCCATAATTAGTGAAATAAAGTCCATCTGTGTTCAATCTAAGTGTCACATGATCTCAGTATATATATACACCACGAAAGGTCCCACAGTGTGCAACACCACTAATGAAGACAAAGGAGCGCTCCAAACAGGTCAGGGACAAAGTTGTGGAGAAGTACAGATCAGGGTTGGGTTATGTCACGTTCTGACCTTAGTTATTTTGTTATGTCTATGTTTTAGTACGGTCAGGGGCGTGAGTTGGGTGGGCAGTCTATGTTCTTATTTCTGTGTTTGGCCTGGTATGGTTCTCAATCAGAGGCAGCTGTCAATCGTTGTCCCTGATTGAGAACCATACTTTGGCAGCCTGTTTTCACCCTTGAGTTGTGGGTGATTACATTTTCTGTTTAGTGTGTTTTGCACCTGACGGAGCTGTTTCGGTTGTGCTTTTTGTCTCATTGTTTGATGGTGTTCAGTTTAAATAAATAACATGAACAAGTACCACGCTGCGCTTTGGTCCTCACCTTCTTCCACCGACAGCCGTTACAGGTTATAAAAAAATATCTGAAACTTTGAACATCCCACTGAGCACCATTAAATCCATTATAAAAAAACAGAAAGAAAATGGCACCACAACAAACTTGCCAACAGAAGGCTGCCCACCAATACTAACGGAGCAGGCAAGGAGGTCATTAATCAGAGAGGCAACAAAGAGACCAAAGATAATCCTGAAGGAGCTGCAGAGCTCCACAGCGGAGATTGGAGTATCTGTCCATAGGACTACTTTAAGCTGTACACTCCACAGAGCTGGGCTTTACGGAACTGTGGCCAGAAAAAAAAGCCATTGCTTGAAGAAAAAAACAAGCAAACACGTTCCGTGTTCGCCAAAAGGCATGTGGGAGACTCCCCAAACATATGGAAGAAGGTACTCTGGTCAGAGACTAAAATTGAGCTTTTTTT
The DNA here is from genome assembly GCF_021184085.1 of Oncorhynchus gorbuscha. Taxonomy (NCBI): domain Eukaryota; kingdom Metazoa; phylum Chordata; class Actinopteri; order Salmoniformes; family Salmonidae; genus Oncorhynchus; species Oncorhynchus gorbuscha. Next base: position 1,696 of record NW_025751632.1, read on the forward strand.
GCCATCAAGGAAAACGCTATGTCTGGCACAAACCCAACACCGCTCATGACCCCGAGAACCCTATCCCCACAGTGAAGCATGGTGGTGGCAGCATCATGCTGTGGGGATGTTTTTCATTGGCATGGACTGGGAAACTAGTCAGAATTGAAGGACTGATGGATGGCGCTAAATACAGGGTATTTCTTTAGGAAAACCTGTTTCAGTCTTCCAGAGATTTGAGACTGGGACAGAGGTTCACCTTCCAGCAGGACAATGACCCTAAGCATACTGCTGAAGCAACACTTGAGTGGTTTAACGGGAAACATTTAAAAGTTTTGGAATGGCTTAGTCAAAGCCCAGACCTCAATCCAATTGAGAATCTGTGGTATCACTTAAAGATTGCTGTACCCCAGTGGAACCCATCCAACTTGAAGGAGCTGGAGCAGTTTTGCCTTGAAGAATGGGAAAAAATCCCATTGGCTAGATGTGCCAAGCTTATAGAGACATAGCCCAAGAGACTTGCAGCTGTAATTGCTGAAAAACGTGGCTCTACAAAGTAAAATGGCGATGAATAGTTGCTCAGGTTTTTTTGTGTAATTTCTTGTTTGTTTCACAATAACAAATATTTAGCATCTTCAAAGTGGTAGGCATGTTGTGTAAATCTATTGATACAAACCCCCCAAAAAGGCAACAAAATAGGAAAAATGCCAGGGGGTGTGAGAACTTTTGCTAGCCAATGTATTTACCACCACAAACATATGTTGACACTAAGACCACACTTGACAAGCTATATAAGGCCATAAGCAAACAAGAACATGCCTGGCCATAAGCGACGCTCCTAGTGGCTCGGGGACTTTAATGCAGGCAAACTTAAATCCATTTTACCTCATTTCTACCAGCATGATGCAACTCTAGACCACCTTTACTCAACACACAGAGACGCATACAAAGCCCTCACTCACCCTCCATTTGGCAAATCTGACCATAATTATTCCCTCCTGATTCCTGCTTACAAGCAAAAACAAAAGCAGGAATTACCCGTGGCTAGCTCAATACGGAAGAGGTCAGTTGACGTGGATGCTGCGCTACAGGACTGTTTTGCAAGCACGGACTGGAATAGGTTCCGGGATTCATTCAATGGCATTGAGGAGTACACCACCTCAGTCATCGGCTTCATCAATAAGTGCATCGATGGCGTCATACCCACAGTGACCGTACGTACGTGTCCCAACCAGAAGCCATGGATTACAGGCAACGTCTGCGCTGTTCTAAAGGCTAGAGCTGCTGCTTTCAAGGCAAGGGACACGAATCCGGAAGCTTATAACAAATCCTGCTATGCCCTCAGACAGACCATCAAATAGGCAAAGCATCAATACAGGATTAAGATTGAATCATACTACACCGGCTCTGATGGTCGTCGGACGTGGCATGGCTTGAAAACTATTACGGAATACTAAGGGAGACCCAGCTGCGAGCTGCCCAGTGATTCAAGCCTACCAGATGAGATAATTGCCATTTATGCTCACTTCAAGGCAAGCAACACTGAAGCATGCATGAGAGCACCATCTGTTCCGGATGACTGAGTGATAATGCAATCGGTAGCCAATGTGAGCAAGACCATTAAACAGGTCAACATTCATAAAGCCGCTGGTCCAGATGGATTACCAGGACGTGTACTCAAAGCACTGGCAAGTGACTTCACTGACATTTTCAACCTCTCCCTGACCGAGTCTGTAACACCTACATTTTTCAAGTAGACCACCATAGTTCTTGTGCCCAAGGAATCAAAGGTAACTTGCCTCAATGATTACTGCCCCGTAGCACTCACATCAACAGCATCTTCCCGGATATCCTAGACCCACTCCAATTCGCATAGCGCCTCAACAGATCCACAGATGACACCATCTCAATCGTACTCACCACTGCCCTTTCCCACCTGGACAAAAGGAACTCCTATGTGAGAATGCTGTTCATTGACTACAGCTTAGTGTTCAACACCATAGCTCCCACAAAACTCATCACTAAGCTAAGGACCCGGGGACTAAACACCTCCCTCTGCAACTGGATCCTGGACTTCCTGATGTTAATAATTATCCTCTTGAAGCTAGGGGGCACTATTTTACGTTTGGAAAAATAACGCTCCCAAAGTAAATGGCCTATTTCTCAGGATCAGATGCTAGAATATGCATATAATTGACAGATTAGGATAGAAAACACTCTAAAGTTTCCAAAACTGTCAGTGAGTGTCTGTGAGTCTGTGAGTATAACAGAACTGATATTGCAGGCGAATGCCTGAGAAAAATCCAATCAGGAAGTGACTCTTATTTTGAAATCAGCGTGAACTGTCATGTTTTGTCTTATATTGTCTTGTCATTATGCTTTCCCTTCTGTTCGTTTCCCCCTGCTGGTCTTATTAGGTTTGTTCCCTTTTTCTATCCCTCTCTCTCTCCCTCCCTCTCTCTCCTCTCTCTATCGTTCCGTTCCTGCTCCCAGCTGTTCCTCATTCTCCTACTCACTCATTTAGTCTTTCCACACCTGTTCCCTATCTTGTCCTCTGATTAGAGTCCCTATTTCTCCCCTTGTTTTCCGTTTCTGTCCTGTCGGATCCTTGTATATTGTTCGCCGTGCTGTGTCTTTGTCTCGCCCTGTCGTGTCTTGTTTCCCTCAGATGCTGCGTGTGAGCAGGTGTCTGAGTCTGCTACGGTCGGTGCCTTCCCGAGGCAACCTACAGTTTATGGTCGAGTCTCCAGTCTGTCCTCGTCACTACGAGTGGAATTAGTTTTTATGTTTTGTTTTCTGCTCCGATTTGTCTAGGAGTATTGCCTATTTCCTTTACTGGAATAAAGACTCTGTTTTCGCCAAGTCGCTTTTGGGTCCTCATTCACCTGCATAACAGAAGGATCCGACCAAAGAATGGACCCAGCGACTACAGATGCTCGTAACACTGCCGTCGAGATCCAAGGAGCCATGCTCGGCAGACACGAGCAGGAATTGTCTTCTGCTCGTCATGCCGTGGAGAACCTGGCCGCTCAGGTTTCCGACCTCTCTGGACAGTTCCAGAGTCTTCGTCTCGTGCCACCTGTTACTTCCTGGTCTGCCGAGCCTCCGGAACCTAGGGTTAATAACCCACCTTGTTACTCCGGGCAGCCCACGGAGTGCCGCTCCTTTCTCACCCAGTGTGATATTGTGTTCTCTCTCCAACCCAACACATACTCTAGAGAGAGAGCTCGGGTTGCTTACGTCATATCACTCCTTACTGGCCGGGCTCGAGAGTGGGGCACAGCTATCTGGGAGGCAAGGGCTGATTGTTCTAACAATTACCAGAACTTTAAAGAAGAGATGATTCGGGTTTTTGATCGTTCAGTTTTTGGTAGGGAGGCTTCTAGGGCCCTGGCTTCCCTATGTCAAGGTGATCGATCCATAACGGATTACTCTATAGAGTTTCGCACTCTTGCTGCCTCTAGTGACTGGAACGAGCCGCGCTGCTCGCTCGTTTTCTGGAGGGACTCCACGCAGAGGTTAAGGATGAGATTCTCTCCCGGGAGGTTCCTTCCAGTGTGGACTCTTTGATTGCTCTCGCCATCCGCATAGAACGACGGGTAGATCTTCGTCACCAAGCTCGTGGAAGAGAGCTCGCGTTAACGGTGTTTCCCCGCTCCGCATCGCAACCATCTCCCTCCTCTGGCTCAGAGACTGAGCCCATGCAGCTGGGAGGTATTCGCATCTCGACTAAGGAGAGGGAACGGAGGATCACCAACCGCCTGTGCCTCTATTGCGGACTTGCTGGAAATTTTGTCAATTCATGTCCAGTAAAAGCCAGAGCTCATCAGTAAGCGGAGGGCTACTGGTGAGCGCTACTACTCAGGTCTCTCTGTTATGCAGGTGAATGAGGACCCAAAAGCGACTTGGCGAAAACAGAGTTTTTAATCCAGTAAAGTAACTTTACAATCAAAAGGCATAATTCTACTCGTAATGACGAGAACAGACTGGAGACTTGATCAAGAACTGCAGGTTGCCTCGGGAAGGCACTTGAACGTAGCAGACTCAGACACCTGCTCACCACGCAGCATCTGAGGGAAACACGACACGACAGGGCGATACACAGACACAGCACGGTGAACAATAGACAAGGATCCGACAGGGCAGGAACGGAAAACAAGGGGAGAAATAGGGACTCCAATCAGGGAAAAAGATATGGAACAGGTGTGGGTAGACTAAATGATTGATTAGGGGAATAGGAACAGCTGGGAGCAGGAACGGAACAATAGAGAGAAGAGAGAGAGGAAGGGAGAGAGAAAAAGGGGAACGAACCTAAAAAGACCAGCAGGGGGAAAACGAACAGAAGGAAAAGCAAAATGACAAGACAATCTAAGACAAAACATGACAGTACCCCCCCCCACTCACCGAGCGCCTCCTGGCGCTCTCGAGGAGGAACACTGGCGGCAACGGAGGAAATCATAGATCACAAACGGTCCAGCACGTCCCGAGAAAGAACCCAACTCCTCTCCTCAGGACCGTAACGGAAAAACGAAAAAAAAGGGAAACTAGGGTACTACTCTAAAAAAAAAAATGAGACACGGGTAGAGAACTGAAAGCTTTAGAGCAAACAGGACCAAACAGGCCAGGAGAGTAACAACTAGGGACAGACTGAGACACAGCAAGGGCAGGAACAAGAACAGGAGAGATGCGATGGCAGGGAACAGACTGAGACCCAGCAAGACCAGGAGCAGAAGCAGAAAAAAATCTACCAGACTTCTTCTGCGCGCAGTCTGAACACGCAGCCACGAAACGGCGCGTGTCACGCTCCTGAGTAGGCCACCAAAACCGCTGGCGAATAGAAGCAAGCGTACCCCGAACGCCGGGATGGCCAGCTAACTTGGCAGAGTGAGCCCACTGAAGAACAGCCAGACGAGTAGAAACAGGAACGAAAAGAAGGTTACTAGGACAAGCGCGCGGCGACGCAGTGTGCGTGAGTGCTTGCTTAACCTGTCTCTCAATTCCCAGACAGTCAACCCGACAACACGCCAACAGGAAGGATCCCTCGGGATCGGTAGAAGCCACAGAAGAACTAAAGAGACGGGATAAAGCATGAGGCTTGGTGTTCTTAGTACCGGGCAATAAGAAATAACGAATTCGAAACGAAGCGAAAAACAACGCCCAACGAGCATGACGCGCATTCAGTCGTTTGGCAGAACGGATGTACTCAAGGTTCTTTTGGTCAGTCCAAACGACAAAAGGAACGGTCGCCCCCTCCAACCACTGTCGCCATTTGCCTAGGGCTAAACGGATGGCGAGCAGTTCGCGGTTAGCCACATCATAGTTACGCCCGACGGTGACAGGCGATGAGAAAATACGCACAAGGGTGTACCCCATCGTCAGTATCGGAGCGCTGGGACAGAATGGCTCCCACGCCCACCCCGACGCGTCAACCTCAACAATAAACGGTTTAGTGACGTCAGGTGCAACAAGGATAGGAGCGGATGCAAAACGCTTCTTGAAGAGAACAGGACAACAATCATACGACCGGTGAGGAGGAAGGGAGTTGGTTCTGGACCGACTGAAGACCGTGCGCAGACCATGATATTCCTCCGGCACTCCTGTCAAATCACCAGGTTCCTCCTGAGAAGAGGGGACAGAACAAACAGGAGAAATAGCAGACATTAAACACGTCACATGACAAGAAACGTTCCAGGAAAGGATAGAATTACTAGACCAATCAAAAGAAGGATTATGACACACTAGCCAGGGATGACCCAAAACAACAGGTGTAAAAGGTGAACAAAAAAATCAAAAAAGAAATGGTCTCACTATGGTTACCAGATACAGTGAGGGTTAAAGGTAGTGTTTCATATAATATACTGGGGAGAGGACTACCATCCAAGGCAAACATGACCGTGGGCTCCCCTAACTGTCTGAGAGGAATGTCATGTTCCCGCGCCCAGGCTTCGTCCATAAAACAGCCCTCTGCCCCAGAGTCTATTAATGCACTGCAGGAAGCTGCCGATCCGGTCCAGCGTAGATGGACCGGTAAGGTAGTACATGTACTTGACGGAGAGGACCGTCTAGTAGCTTATCAGTCGCCCTCCGCTTACTGATGAGCTCTGGCCTTTAACTGGACATGAAATGACAAAATGACCAGCGGAACCGCAATAGAGACAGAGGCGGTTGGTGATTCTCCGTTCCCTCTCCTTAGTCGAGATGCGAATACCCCCCAGCTGCATGGGCTCAACACCAGAGTCAGTGGGGAAAGACGGTAGTGTCGGAGAGAGGGGAGACACAGTTAACGCGAGCTCTCTTCTATGAGCTCGGTGACGAAGATCTACCCGTCGTTCAATGCGAATAGCGAGTTCAATCAAAGAATCCACGCTGGATGGAACCTCCCGAGAGAGAATCTCATCCTTAACCTTCGCGTGGAGTCCCTCCAGAAAAGGAGCGAGCAACGCCTGCTCGTTCCAGTTACTGGAGGCAGCAAGAGTGCGAAACTCTATAGAGTAATCCGTTATGGATCGATCACCTTGACATAGGGAAGACAGGGACCAGGAAGCTTCTTTCCCAAAAACTGAGCGATCAAAAACCCTTATCATCTCCTCTTTAAAGTTCAGATAATTGTTAGTACACTCAGCACTTGCCTCCCAGATAGCTGTGCCCCACTGCCGAGCCCGACCAGTAAGGAGTGATATGACGTAGGCAATCCGAGCTCTCTCTCTTGAGTATGTGTTGGGTTGGAGAGAGAACACTATATCACACTGGGTGAGAAAGGAGCGGCACTCAGTGGGCTGCCCAGAATAACATGGTGGGTTATTAACCCTAGGTTCCGGAGGCTCGGAAGACCCGGAAGTAGCTGGTGGCACGAGACGAAGACTCTGATACTGTCCTGAGAGGTCGGAGACCTGAGCGGCCAGGGTCTCAACGGCATGTCGAGCAGCAGACAATTCCTGCTCGTGTCTGCCGAGCATCGCTCCCTGGAACTCGAGAGTAGAGTAGAGAGAATCCATAGTCGCTGGGTCCATTCTAGGTTGGATCCTTCTGTTATGCAGGTGAATGAGGACCCAAAAGCGACTTGGCGAAAACAGAGTTTTTAATCCAGTAAAGTAACTTTACAATCAAAAGGCATAATTCTACTCGTAATGACGAGAACAGACTGGAGACTTGATCAAGAACTGCAGGTTGCCTCGGGAAGGCACTTGAACGTAGCAGACTCAGACACCTGCTCTCACCTCTCCTTCTCTCCTTCTTTCTCTCTCTCGGAGGACCTGAGCCCTAGAACCATGCCCCAGGACTACCTGACATGATGACTCCTTGCTGTCCCCAGTCCACCTGGCCATGCTGCTGCTCCAGTTTCAACTGGCCTGGGCCCTAGGACCATGTCCCAGGACTACCTGACATGAGGACTCCTTGCTGTCCCCAGTCCACCTGGCCATGCTCCTGCTCCAGTTTCAACTGTTCTGCCTTACTATTATTCAACCATGCTGGTCATTTATGAACATTTGAACATCTTGGCCACGTTCTGTTATAATCTCCACCCGGCACAGCCAGAAGAGGACTGGCCACCCCACATATGCTCTCTCTAATTCTCTCTTTCTTTCTCTCTCTCGGAGGACCTGAGCCCTAGGACCGTGCCCCAGGACTACCTGACATGATGGCTCCTTGCTGTCCCCAGTCCACCTGACTGTGCTGCTGCTCCAGTTTCAACTGTTCTGCCTTATTATTATTTGACCATGCTGGTCATTTATGAACATTTGAACATCTTGGTCATTTTCTGTTATAATCTCTACCCGGCACAGCCAGAAGAGGACTGGCCACCCCACATAGCCCGGTTCCTCTCTAGGTTTCTTCCTAGGTTTTGGCCTTTCTAGGGAGTTTTTCCTAGCCACCGTGCTTTTACACCTGCATTGTTTGCTGTTTGGGGTTTTAGGCTGGGTTTCTGTACAGCACTTTGAGATATCAGCTGATGTACGAAGGGCTATATAAATAAATTTGATTTGATTTGATTTGACCTGCTCACCACGCAGCATCTGAGGGAAACACGACACGACAGGGCGATACACAGACACAGCACGGTGAACAATAGACAAGGATCCGACAGGGCAGGAACGGAAAACAAGGGGAGAAATAGGGACTCTAATCAGGGAAAAAGATATGGAACAGGTGTGGGTAGACTAAATGATTGATTAGGGGAATAGGAACAGCTGGGAGCAGGAACGGAACAATAGAGAGAAGAGAGAGAGGAAGGGAGAGAGAAAAAGGGGAACGAACCTAAAAAGACCAGCAGGGGGAAAACGAACAGAAGGAAAAGCAAAATGACAAGACAATCTAAGACAAAACATGACACTCTCCATCAAGATCCTGTACTACTATGTCGGTCCATCTACGCTGGACCGGTTCGGGTGCTACATGCAGTGCTTTGATAGACTCTGGGGCTGAGGGTTGTTTTATGGACGAAGTATGGGCTCGGAAACATGACATTCCTTTCAGACAGTTAGAGAAGCCTACGCCCATGTTCGCCTTAGATGGTAGTCATCTCCCCAGTATCAGATATGAGACACTACCTTTAACCCTCACAGTATCTGGTAACCACAGTGAGACTATTTCCTTTTTGATTTTTCGTTCACCTTTTACACCTGTTGTTTTGGGTCATCCCTGGCTAGTATGTCATAATCCTTCTATTAATTGGTCTAGTAATTCTATCCTATCCTGGAACGTTTCTTGTCATGTGAAGTGTTTAATGTCTGCTATCCCTCCCGTTTCTTCTGTCCCCACTTCTCAGGAGGAACCTGGCGATTTGACAGGAGTGCCGGAGGAATATCATGATCTGCGCACGGTCTTCAGTCGGTCCAGAGCCAACTCCCTTCCTCCTCACCGGTCGTATGATTGTAGTATTGATCTCCTTCCGGGGACCACTCCTCCTCGGGGTAGACTATACTCTCTGTCGGCTCCCGAACGTAAGGCTCTCGAGGATTATTTGTCTGTGTCTCTTGACGCCGGCACCGTAGTGCCTTCTTCCCTGCCGGGGCGGGGTTTTTTTTGTTAAGAAGAAGGACGGTACTCTGCACCCCTGCGTGGATTATCGAGGGCTGAATGACATAACGGTTAAGAATCGTTATCCGCTTCCCTTATGTCATCAGCCTTCGAGATTCTGCAGGGAGCCAGGTTCTTTACTAAGTTGGACATTCGTAACGCTTACCATCTCGTGCGCATCAGAGAGGGGGACGAGTGGAAAACGGGCGTTTAACACTCCGTTAGGGGCATTTTGAGTACCGGGTTCTGCCGTTTGGTCTCGCCAATGCGCCAGCTGTTTTTCAGGCATTAGTTAATGATGTTCTGAGAGACATGCTGAACATCTTTGTTTTTGTCTACCTTGACGATATCCTGATTTTTTCACCGTCACTCGAGATTCATGTTCAGCACGTTCGACGTGTACTCCAGCGCCTTTTAGAGAATTGTCTCTACGTGAAGGCTGAAAAGTGCTCTTTTCATGTCTCCTCCGTCACTTTTCTCAGTTCTGTTATTTCCGCTGAAGGCATTCAGATGGATCCCGCTAAGGTCCAAGCTGTCAGTGATTGGCCCGTTCCAAGGTCACGTGTCGAGTTGCAGCGCTTTCTAGGTTTCGCTCATTTCTATCGGCGTTTCATTCGTAATTTCGGTCAAGTTGCTGCCCCTCTCACAGCTCTTACTTCTGTCAAGACGTGTTTTAAGTGGTCCGGTTCCGCCCAGGGAGCTTTTGATCTTCTCAAAGAACGTTTTACGTCCGCTCCTATCCTCGTTACTCCTGACGTCACTAAACAATTCATTGTCGAGGTTGACGCTTCAGAGGTAGGCGTGGGAGCCATTCTATCCCAGCGCTTCCAGTCTGATGATAAGGTTCATCCTTGCGCTTATTTTTCTCATCGCCTGTCGCCATCGAAACGCAACTATGATGTGGGTAACCGCGAACTGCTCGCCATCCGCTGAGCCCTAGGCGAATGGCGACAGTGGTTGGAGGGGGCGACCGTTCCTTTTGTCGTTTGGACAGACCATAAGAACCTTGAGTACATCCGTTCTGCCAAACGACTTAATGCACGTCAAGCTCGTTGGGCGTTGTTTTTCGCTCGTTTCGAGTTTGTGATTTCTTACCGTCCGGGTAGTAAGAACACCAAGCCTGATGCCTTATCCCGTCTCTTTAGTTCTTCTGTGGCTTCTACTGATCCCGAGGGGATTCTTCCTTATGGGCGTGTTGTCGGGTTGACAGTCTGGGGAATTGAAAGACAGGTTAAGCAAGCACTCACGCACACTGCGTCGCCGCGCGCTTGTCCTAGTAACCTTCTTTTCGTTCCTGTTTCTACTCGTCTGGCTGTTCTTCAGTGGGCTCACTCTGCCAAGTTAGCTGGTCATCCCGGCGTTCGAGGTACTCTTGCTTCTATTCGCTAGCGCTTTTGGTGGCCTACTCAGGAGCGTGACATGCGCCGTTTCATGGCTGCTTGTTCGGACTGCGCGCAGACTAAGTCAGGTAACTCTCCTCCTGCCGGTCGTCTCAGACCGCTTCCCATTCCTTCTCGACCATGGTCTCACATCGCCTTAGACTTCATTACCGGTCTGCCTTTGTCTGCGGGGAAGACTGTGATTCTTACGGTTGTCGATAGGTTCTCTAAGGCGGCACATTTCATTCCCCTCGCTAAGCTTCCTTCCGCTAAGGAGACGGCACAAATCATCATCGAGAATGTGTTCAGAATTCATGGCCTTCCGTTAGACGCCGTTTCAGACAGAGGTCCGCAATTCACGTCACAGTTTTGGAGGGAGTTCTGTCGTTTGATTGGTGCGTCCGTCAGTCTCTCTTCCGGGTTTCATCCCCAGTCTAACGGTCAAGCAGAAAGGGCCAATCAGACGATTGGTCGCATACTACGCAGCCTTTCTTTTAGAAACCCTGCGTCTTGGGCAGAACAGCTCCCCTGGGCAGAATACGCTCACAACTCGCTTCCTTCGTCTGCCACCGGGTTATCTCCGTTTCAGAGTAGTCTGGGTTACCAGCCTCCTCTGTTCTCATCCCAGCTTGCCGAGTCTAGCGTTCCCTCCGCTCAAGCGTTTGTCCAACGTTGTGAGCGCACCTGGAGGAGGGTGAGGTCTGCACTTTGCCGTTACAGGGCACAGACTGTGAGAGCCGCCAATAAACGTAGGATTAAGAGTCCTAGGTATTGTTGCGGCCAGAGAGTGTGGCTTTCCACTGTAACCTTCCCTTACGACAGCTTCTCGTAAGTTGACTCCGCGGTTCATTGGTCCGTTCCGTGTCTCCCAGGTCGTCAATCCTGTCGCTGTGCGACTGCTTCTTCCGCGACATCTTCGTCGCGTCCATCCTGTCTTCCATGTCTCCTGTGTCAAGCCCTTTCTTCGCACCCCCGTTCGTCTTCCCTCCCCCCCACCCGTCCTTGTCGAGAGCGCACCTATTTACAAGGTACGTAGGATCATGGACATGCGTTCGGGACGGGGTCACCAATACTTAGTGGATTGGGAGGGTTACGGTCCTGAGGAGAGGAGTTGGGTTCCGTCTCGGGACGTGCTGGACCGTTCGCTGATTGATGATTTCCTCCGTTGCCGCCAGGATTCCTCCTCGAGTGCGCCAGGAGGCGCCGGTGAGTTGGGGGTACTGTCATGTTTTGTCTTATATTGTCTTGTCATTATGCTTTCCCTTCTGTTTGTTTCCCCTGCTGGTCTTATTAGGTTCGTTCCCTTTTTCTATCCCTCTCTCTCCCTCCCTCTCTCTCCTCTCTCTATCGTTCCGTTCCTGCTCCCAGCTGTTCCTCATTCTCCTACTCACTCATTTAGTCTTTCCACACCTGTTCCCTATCTTGTCCTCTGATTAGAGTCCCTATTTCTCCCCTTGTTTTCCGTTTCTGTCCTGTCGGATCCTTGTATATTGTTCGCCGTGCTGTGTCTTTGTCTCGCCCTGTCGTGTCTTGTTTCCCTCAGATGCTGCGTGTGAGCAGGTGTCTGAGTCTGCTACGGTCGGTGCCTTCCCGAGGCAACCTACAGTTTATGGTCGAGTCTCCAGTCTGTCCTCGTCACTACGAGTGGAATTAGTTTTTTATGTTTTGTTTTCTGCTCCGATTTGTCTAGGAGTATTGCCTATTTCCTTTACTGGAATAAAGACTCTGTTTTCGCCAAGTCGCTTTTGGGTCCTCATTCACCTGCATAACAGTGAACGACCACATTACGTAAGTGTTCAGGTGGGGGCTCTCAGAGTGATTTTTGCGCAAAAGAGAGAGGCGGCCCTTGTTCCTCCCGGTCGTAGTGAAAAGCCAACTGTCCCGGTTGATATATTATCGAATAGACATTTGAAAAACACCTTGAGGATTGATTATAAATAACGTTTGCCATGATTCTGTCGACATTATGGATATGATTTTGAATTTTTGTCTGCGTTGCCGTGACCGCTATTTCTGATGGATTCCTGGGCATAACGCACCAAACTAACGGAGGTATTTGGATATAAAAAATATCTTTATGGAACAAAAGGAACATTGGCCGTCTAACTGGGAGTCTCGTGAGTGAAAACATCTGAAGATCATCAAAGGTAAACGGTTAATTTGATTGCTTTTCTGATTTTCGTGACCAAGCATCCTGATGCTAAGTGTACATAATGCTATGCTAGGCTATCGATAAACTTACACAAACGCTTGTATTGCTTTCTCTGTAAAGCATAATTTCAAAATCTGAGACGACAGGGTGATTAACAAAAGGCTAAGCTGTGTTTCGCTATATTTCACTTGTGATTTCATGAATATGAATATTTTCTAGTAATATTTTTTGACTGTTGCGCTATGCTATTCAGCGGTTGCTGATGACAAATATACCGGATCCGGGATGGGTAGTTCTAAGAAGTTTTAAGGGTCGGAAACAACACACCTGCCATACTGATCCTCAACACTGGAGTTCCTTAGAGGTGTGTGTTTAGTCTCCTCCTGTACTCCCTGTTCACCCACGACTATGTGGCCAAACACGACTCCAACACCATCAGTAAGTTTGTTGACGACACAACAGTGGTAGGCCTGATTACCGACAATGATGA
>NW_025751633.1:0-12500 GCF_021184085.1 Oncorhynchus gorbuscha
GGAAACACATCCACTAGAGGACAAGAGGCAACACATCCACTAGAGGACAAGAGGCAACACATCCACTAGAGGACAAGAGACAACACATCCACTAGAGGAGGACAAGAGGAAACACATCCACTAGAGGACAAGAGACAACACATCCACTAGAGGAGGACAAGAGGAAACACATCCACTAGAGGAGGACAAGAGGAAACACATCCACTAGAGGACAAGAGACAACACATCCACTAGAGGAGGACAAGAGACAACACATCCACTAGAGGAGGACAAGAGGCAACACATCCACTAGAGGACAAGAGGCAACACATCCACTAGAGGACAAGAGACAACACATCCACTAGAGGAGGACAAGAGGAAACACATCCACTAGAGGAGGACAAGAGGAAACACATCCACTAGAGGACAAGAGACAACACATCCACTAGAGGAGGACAAGAGACAACACATCCACTAGAGGAGGACAAGAGGAAACAAATCCACTAGAGGAGGACAAGAGGAAACACATCCACTAGAGGACAAGAGGAAACACATCCACTAGAGGACAAGAGGAAACACATCCATTAGAGGACAAGAGGAAACACATCCACTAGAGGAGGACAAGAGGAAACACATCCACTAGAGGACAAGAGGAAACACATCCACTAGAGGACAAGAGGAAACACATCCATTAGAGGACAAGAGGAAACACATCCACTAGAGGAGGACAAGAGGAAACACATCCACTAGAGGACAAGAGGCAACACATCCACTAGAGGACAAGAGGCAACACATCCACTAGAGGAGGACAAGAGGAAACACATCCACTAGAGGACAAGAGACAACACATCCACTAGAGGACAAGAGGCAACACATCCACTAGAGGAGGACAAGAGGCAACACATCCACTAGAGGACAAGAGGAAACACATCCACTAGAGGACAAGAGGAAACACATCCACTAGAGGACAAGAGGCAACACATCCACTAGAGGAAACACATCCACTAGAGGACAAGAGGCAACACATCCACTAGAGGACAAGAGGAAACACATCCACTAGAGGACAAGAGGAAACACATCCACTAGAGGACAAGAGGCAACACATCCACTAGAGGACAAGAGGCAACACATCCACTAGAGGACAAGAGGAAACACATCCACTAGAGGACAAGAGGAAACACATCCACTAGAGGACAAGAGGCAACACATCCACTAGAGGACAAGAGGCAACACATCCACTAGAGGAGGACAAGAGACAACACATCCAATAGAGGACAAGAGGAAACACATCCACTAGAGGAGGACAAGAGGAAACACATCCACTAGAGGACAAGAGGAAACACATCCACTAGAGGAGGACAAGAGACAACACATCCACTAGAGGAGGACAAGAGGAAACACATCCACTAGAGGACAAGAGGAAACACATCCACTAGAGGACAAGAGGCAACACATCCACTAGAGGAGGACAAGAGACAACACATCCACTAGAAGACAAGAGGAAACACATCCACTAGAGGACAAGAGGCAACACATCCACTAGAGGACAAGAGGAAACACATCCACTAGAGGAGGACAAGAGACAACACATCCACTAGAGGACAAGAGGAAACATCCACTAGGAGGACAAGAGACAACACATCCACTAGAGGAGGACAAGAGGCAACATATCCACTAGAGGACAAAGAGGAAACACATCCACTAGAGGACAGAGGCAACACATCCACTAGAGGACAAGAGACAACATCCACTAGGAGGTCAGAGGAAACATCCAATAGGAATTATGTCAAGTTAAGTCCAAAGTTTGTGAAAACATGTCAAACAGGGTGAAAAGGGGAAAGGGAGAGAGCTGCCAGCCCTCTGCTTTGAGTTCATGCCAAACACAAACACGCATGCACACATCCACGCAAACACACACACACACACACGCACGCGCACGCACGCACGCACACGCACGCACGCACGCACGCACGCACGCACGCACACACACACACACACACACACACACACACACACACACACACACACACACACACACACACACACACACGTCATTGAAGCCATGCCAAACCCCCAAACCTCTGTTCTGGAACCCTTCCCAGAGCTTCTTCAAAACCCCAAATTCTTTAAAATCTTCCACTATTCCACATGTACAGATACGGCTTTAGGTTGACTGCGTTTAAACATCTCTGCCAGGACACAGCTCAGTGATTATGTGCCAGTCTAGTGTTCAACCAAACTCCTATGTTCAGTGTTTTCAGAGAATGTACTAAACTTTCTATGGACTGCCATTGGCACCGATCCAGAGACAGTTATAGCAGAAGTTATGCTGCTTTAAAGAAGCATTCAGCAGTTGAAACAAAAACAAGATGTCTCCCTGCCCCTGAGCAGGTAAAAAGCTGAGGGATGGGACTGGAGACTGAGTACAGGACAGCAGGGACCTCAGGCTCCTTTAAGGAGCTATACAGACTGAGTACAGGACAGCAGTGACCTCAGGCTCCTTTAAGGAGCTATACAGACTGAGTACAGGACAGCAGTGACCTCAGGCTCCTTTAAGGAGCTATACAGACTGAGTACAGGACAGCAGTGATCTCAGGCTCCTTTAAGGAGCTATACAGACTGAGTACAGGACAGCAGGGACCTCAGGCCCCTTTAAGGAGCTATACAGACTGAGTACAGGACAACAGTGACCTCAGGCTCCTTTAAGGAGCTACACAGACTGAGTACAGGACAGTGCAGGCTCCTTTAAGGAGCTATACCTGAGTCAGGACAGCAGTGACCTCCAGGCTCCTTTAAGGAGCTATACAGACTGAGTACAGGACAGCAGTGACCTCAGGCTCCTTTAAGGAGCTATACAGACTGAGGGACATCAGGCCCCAGGACTGAGTACAGGACAGCAGGGACCTCAGGCTCCTTTAAGGAGCTATACAGACTGAGTACAGGACAGCAGGGACCTCAGGCCCCTTTAAGGAGCTATACAGACTGAGTACAGGACAGCAGGGACCTCATGCCCCTTTAAGGAGCTATACAGACTGAGTACAGGACAGCAGTGACCTCAGGCTCCTTTAGGAGCTATACAGACTGAGTACAGGACAGCAGTGACCTCAGGCCCCTTTAAGGAGCTATACAGACTGAGTACAGGACAGCAGGACCTCAGGCCCCTTTAAGGAGCTATACAGACTGAGTACAGGACAGCAGGGACCTCAGGCCCCTTTAAGGAGCTACACAGACTGAGTACAGGACAGCAGTGACCTCAGGCCCCTTTAAGGAGCTATACAGACTGAGTACAGGACAGCAGTGACCTCAGGCTATACAGACTTACAGGACATCAGGGACCTCAGGAGCTACAGACTGAGTACAGGACAGCAGTGACCTCAGGCTCCTTTAAGGAGCTATACAGACTGAGTACAGGACAGCAGTGACCTCACAGCTCCTTTAAGGAGTTATACAGACTGAGTACAGGACAGCAGTGACCTCAGGCTCCTTTAAGGAGCTACACAGACTGAGTACAGCAGGGACCTCAGGCTCCTTTAAGGAGCTATACAGATTGAGTACAGGACAGCAGGGACCCTCAGGCTCCTTTAAGGAGCTATACAGACTGAGTACAGGACAGCAGTGACCTCAGGCTCCTTTAAGGAGCTATACAGACTGAGTACAGGACAGCAGTGACCTCAGGCCCCTTTAAGGAGCTATACAGACTGAGTACAGGACAGCAGTGACCTCAGGCTCCTTTAAGGAGCTACACAGACTGAGTACAGGACAGCAGTGACCTCAGGCTCCTTTAAGGAGCTACACAGACTGAGTACAGGACAGCAGGGACCTCAGGCTCCTTTAAGGAGCTATACAGATTGAGTACAGGACAGCAGGGACCTCAGGCTCCTTTAAGGAGCTATACAGACTGAGTACAGGACAGCAGTGACCTCAGGCTCCTTTAAGGAGCTATACAGACTGAGTACAGGACAGCAGTGACCTCAGGCCCCTTTAAGGAGCTATACAGACTGAGTACAGGACAGCAGTGACCTCAGGCTCCTTTAAGGAGCTATACAGACTGTTAGTACAGGACAGCAGTGACCTCAGGCTCCTTTAAGGAGCTATACAGACTGAGTACAGGACAGCAGGGACCTCAGGCTCCTTTAAGGAGCTATACAGATTGAGTACAGGACAGCAGGGACAGGCTCCAGGAGCTATACAGACTGAGTACAGGACAGCAGTGACCTCAGGCTCCTTTAAGGAGCTATACAGACTGAGTACAGGACAGCAGTGACCTCAGGCTCCTTTAAGGAGCTACACAGACTGTTAGTACAGGAGAGCAGTGACCTCAGGCTCCTTTAAGGAGCTATACAGACTGAGTACAGAACAGCAGTGACCTCAGGCTCCTTTAAGGAGCTATACAGACTGAGTACAGGACAGCAGTGACCTCAGGCTCCTTTAAGGAGCTATACAGACTGTTAGTACAGGAGAGCAGTGACCACAGGCTCCTTTAAGGAGCTATACAGACTGAGTACAGAACAGCAGTGACCTCAACACGCTATTAAATTTCACAGCTACAATTTATATAATATATACCACCATGCTATTACACAACATGGACACACACACACACACACACACACACACACACACACACACACACACACATTACACACACACACACACACACACACACACACACACACACACACACACACACACACACATTTAAATGTTTTATTTTACACACACACACACACATACATACATTACACACACACACACACCCTGATGCTTAACCCCTGTCACTCCCTGAACACACCCATGATGTTATCACTTGGTTCCGTGACTAATAATGACTCTACCGCACATTGGTTCCACAATGACAGACCAATCATCTGATACTCATTAGCTAATATATGATCAGATCACCACGTGTGTGTGTGTGCCTTTGGGAAAGGGAGAATATAAACAAATGTTCTCCCCATGAACATTACACTTATCCTCATGCATGACCTTATAGTCTCCTTCACGGCCTTATTTAGAGAGATCTCTCCTTCACGGCCTAATAGTTAGAGATCTCTCTCCTTCACGGCCTTATAGTTTAAAGAGCTCTCTCCTTCACGGCTAATAGTTCGAAGCTCTCCTTCACAGCCTTATAATAGAAGCTCATGTTTGCATTAGATTCGGAGGCTCTCTGGGTTCGACATATAGTTGAAAATGTTTCCAAAATCATTTAGTTGAGCCTGCCTTCAGTTGCAGGTGGTCTGGGGTTTTGCACTTTCTTTACTTTTCTATTTAAATGCCTTTTATTAGAGAGCTTATTTCACAGCCTTAAAGTTAGAAATCGGTTATAGAACAAGCTCTCTCATTTACAATGAAGGCCTTAGGAACAGTGGGTTAACTGCCTTGTTCAGGAGCATAATAACAGCTTTTCCTTCACAAGCTCGGGATTCAATCTAGCAACATAGTTAAAGAGTTCTCTCCTTCAGCTCCTAACCACTAGGCTACCACTTACGGTCTTATAGTTAGAGAGCTCTCTCCTTGCAAGCCTTATGGCAAGCTCTAATCACAGCACAGAGTTAGAGAGCTTTTGAAATTATAGTTAAATAGTGTTTGAACCCATGTTGAGAGCTGCCTTTGGGAAGTTAGGGGGAGGAATATAAGTTAAATGTTCTCCCCAGCCTTATAGTTAGCTCTCTCATACATGACATATAGTTAGTCTCTCCTTCATGACCTTATAGTTAGAGAGCTCTCTCTCCTTCACGGCCTTATAGTTAGAGAGCTCTCTCCTTCACGGCCTTATAGTTAGAGAGCTCTCTCCTTCACGGCCTTATAGTTAAGAGAGCTCTCTCCTTCACGGCCTAATAGTTAGAGAACTCTCTCCTTCACAGCCTTATAGTTAGAGAGCTCTCTCCTTCACGGCCTTATAGTTAAAGAGCTCTCTCCTTCACGGCCTTATAGTTAGAGAGCTCTCTCCTTCACGGCCTTATAGTTAAGAGCTCTCTCCTTCACGGCCTTATAGTTAGAGAGCTCTCTCCTTCACAGCCATAACCTTATAGTTAGAGAGCTCTCTCCTTCACGGCCTTATAGTTAAAGAGCTCTCTCCTTCACGGCCCCTTATAGTTAAAGAGCTCTCTCCTTCACGGCCTTATAGTTAGAGAGCTCTCTCCTTCACAACCTTATAGTTAGAGAGCTCTCTCCTTCACAGCCTTATAGTTAGAGAGCTCTCTCCTTCACAACCTTATAGTTAAAGAGCTCTCTCTTTCACGGCCTTATAGTTAAAGAGCTCTCTCCTTCACGGCCTTATAGTTAAAGAGCTCTCTCCTTCACGGCCTTATAGTTAAAGAGCTCTCTCCTTCACGGCCTTATAGTTAGAGAGCTCTCTCCTTCACGGCCTTATAGTTAGAACTCTCTCTCCTTCACAGCCTTATAGTTAGAGAGCTCTCTCCTTCACAGCCTTATAGTTAGAGAGCTCTCTCCTTCACAGCCTTATAGTTAGAGAGCTCTCTCCTTCACGGCCTTATAGTTAGAGAGCTCTCCTTCACTTATAGTTAGAGTCTTATAGTTAGAGAGCTCTCTCCTTCACGGCCTTATAGTTAGAGCTCTCTCCTTCACAGCCTTATAGTTAGAGAGCTCTCTCTCCTTATAGTTAGAAGAGCTCTCTCTCCTTCACAGCCTTATAGTTAGAGAGCTCTCTCCTTCACATATAGTTAGAGAGACCTTATAGTTAGAGAGCTCTCTCCTTCACGGCCTTATAGTTAGAGAGCTCTCTCCTTCACAGCCTTATAGTTAGAGAGCTCTCTCCTTCACGGCCTTATAGTTAGAGAGCTCTCCTTCACGGCCTTATAGTTAGAGAGCTCTCTCCTTCACGGCCTTATAGTTAGAGAGCTCTCCTTCACGGCCTTATGGTTAGAGAGCTCTCTCCTTCACGGCCTTATAGTTAGAGAGCTCTCTCCTTCACAGCCTTATAGTTAGAGAGCTCTCTCCTTCACGGCCTTATAGTTAGAGCTCTCTCCTTCACGGCCTTATAGTTAGAGATCTCTCTCCTTCACAGCCTTATAGTTAAAGAGCTCTCTCCTTAAACCTTATAGTTAGTGAACTCTCTCCTTGGCCTTATAGCAGCTCTCTCCTTCAACCTTATTTAGAATCCTCTCCTTTATAGAGCTCTCTCCTTATAGTTAAAGAGCTCTCTCCTTCACGGCCTTACACACACACACACATAGTTAAAGAGCTCTCTCCTTCACACACTTATAGTTTGAAGAGCTCTCTCCTTCACGGTATTATAGTTAGAGAGCTCTCTCCCTTCAGCCTTATAGTTAAACAGCTCTCTCCTTATAGTTAAATTATAGTTACACAAGCTCTCTCTTTTATACAACAGCCTTACAAGTTATGGTTAGAGAGCTCTCTCCTTCACAGCCTTATAGTTAAAAGCTCTCTCCTTCACGGCCTTATAGTTAGAGGCTCTCTCCTTCACGGTCTTATAGTTAGAGCTCTCTCCTTCACAGCCTTATAGTTAGAGATCTCTCCTTCACAGCCTGTTAGAACTTCACGGCCTTATAGTTAGAGCTCTCTCCTTCACAGCCTTATAGTTAGAGCTCTCTCTCCTTCCCATGACCTTATAGAGAATCTCTCTCCTTCACAGCCTTATAGTTAGAAGCTCTCTCCTTCACAGCCTTATAGTTAGAGAGCTCTCTCCTTCACAGCCAGTGTAATTGTGTAAATTTAGTTTTCAGTGAACATCTGGAAGCACTCATATCCTCAGCCATTTCAACCCCCTTTAGTTTGATGCTAAATATTATTGGCCCATACACACTGGACACGACATGGGTGGAATACACACACTACACTGTTACACACACACACACACATGGGTGGACACACACACACACACACACACACACACACACACACACACAATGGGTGGAACACACACACACTGGTAACACACTGGACCAAATGTGTTTTGGGAAATTCACTGGTAAACGACCTGCAGAATAGACTAGCTTCAAATCCATACAGTACTTCATAGTGCCCCCTGGAGCAGCCTGAAACCATAACAACAGACAGAACACACAACACAGCAGAACGAGGTGAGAAAAGACTAGCTAGGAATGAAGGAAGGGAAAGAAGTTCAGACGGCAGCCCAACAGTAAGACATATACAGACTGGTAAACTGGACCAAATGGGTGGAATAGACTAACTAGACTGGTAAACTGGACCAAATGGGTGGAATAGACTAACTAGACTGGTAAACTGGACCAAATGGGTGGAATAGACTAACTAGACTGGTAAACTGGACCAAATGGGTGGAATAGACCAACTAGACTGGTAAACTGGACCAAATGGGTGGAATAGACTAACTAGACTGGTAAACTGGACCAAATGGGTGGAATAGTCTAACTAGACTGGTAAACTGGACCGAATGGGTGGAATAGACTAACTAGACTGGTAAACTGGACCGAATGGGTGGAATAGACTAACTAGACTGGTAAACTGGACCAAATGGGTGGAATAGTCTAACTAGACTGGTAAACTGGACCAAATGGGTGGAATAGACTAACTAGACTGGTAAACTGGACCAAATGGGTGGAATAGTCCAACTAGACTGGTAAACTGGACCAAATGGGTGGAATATAGATCATCTGGTAGGGGTGATAGTACATCAGCATAGCCTACAACTCAGATGTCCAGAATTGCTAATGACTAACATTGTAGTAGAGGTATCTGTTCTGCTGTGGCAGGGTTTCCTGCTCAGTGTGTCAGTGCTGGGCCACAGTGTCACCACAGTGCCAGTAGGGCTGGGTCTGAATGGGGACTGGCTGGGTTTGGCTGGGTTGTTCTGAGAAATGCTGAGCATCTCTCTATACTTCCCAGGGACACTCAGAATGTGTCGACTGACCAGGAGAAGCCAGGGAGGCTAGGGCTATTTCTGGAGGTACTAGAAGTAGAGGACAAGGGACATGGCAGAGACAACAAGGGACAGGGTACTGGTGTGGGGGACATTAAGACAGAGACAAGGGACAGGGTACTGGTTGTGGGGACATTAAGACAGAGACAAGGGACAGGGTACTGGTTGAACAGGGGGACATTAAGACAGAGACAAGGGACAGGATACTGGTTGTGGGGGGACATTAAAACAGAGACAAGAGTACCGTTTGGCCAAAAGAGCTAATTAACTCAACTCAACCTGAACCTATACCCAACCTGTGAATCAGGGACAGTAGGACAGGGGTTAGTGGTCCTGGGGAGACACCAAGTCAACCATTCAGCCTAAACATATACCCGGTAGTTAGATACACTCAGCCTATACTGAACTCAACCTATACTGAACTCAACCTATACTGAACTCAACCTATACTGAACTCAACCTTTGAACTCAGCTATACTGAACTCAACCTATACTGAACTCAACCTATACTGAACTCAACCTATACTGAACACAACCTATACTGAACTCAACCTATACTGAACTCAACTATACTGAACACAACCTATGAACACAACCTATACTGAACTCAACCTATACTGAACTCAACCTATACTGAACTCAACCTATACTGAACTCAACCTATACTGAACACAACCTATACTGAACTCAACCTATACTGAACTAACCTATACTGAACTCAAACACAACCTATACTGAACTCACTCCACCTATACTGAACTCAACCTATACTGAACTCAACTATACTATACTGAACACAACCTATACTGAACTCAACCTATACTGAACACAACCTATACTGAACTCAACCTATACTGAACACAACCTATACCAACTCAACCTATACTGAACTCACCTATACTGAACACAAACATTCTGCAATCTCTTCTGAGTTGGTGTCTTCTCTTATGTTGTCATGGGAGACACCACGTCAACCAACACAATTAGTTAGCTACCCTCAACCTAAACTCAACTAAACCATACAGGAGATCAGGCTCAGCCCCTGCAGTCTCCTGACAGGTGACAGGATCGTATGACTGGAAACCATATATAATGTTAGATTATGTACTCAACCTGTTCAGGAACCAACTGAATAATTACCTCAGGATCAAAGGTCAAAGTTAACTAACAGTAATACTCTGTCAAAGTGAAAGAACCCAACTTTACTGTCTGTTCAAAATAAGTGACCTCGGGGTGACCTTAACGTCTCCAACTGTTTAAAAAACATCTCCTTGTGGATTAATGATAAATCCCTAAAGGCCCCTCCTGGAATGTCCTGGCCAACAGAATTACACACGATGACCCAGCACATACTGTAATTTACACTAAACTGTGATTCTCCCGGGTCACCACACAGACTATACTGAGTGGTAATAAGCAGAGGATAATCATGTTCAGACTTGACACGGTCTCTCAGAGACATGACACGAGGCTGGTGGTGCTGAGTGTTTAGCCTTTCATGGAATTATAACAGAGTGGTGCTAGCAAATTATCCTGGGCCTGTATTCACGAAGCATCTCAGAGTGGTTCTAGTCCAGGGTGGAGCAACGAGAGGGGTCCCTGGTTTCTAGTCAGGGTGGAGCAACGAAGGGTCCTGGTTCGAGTCAGGGTGGAGCAACGGGAGGTCCCTGGTTCTAGTCCAGGGTGGAGCAACGAGAGGGGTCCCTGGTTCTAGTCAGGGTGGAGCAACGAGAGGGGTCCCTGGTTCTAGTCCAGGGTGGAGCAACGGAGGGTCCCTGGTTGAGGGTCAGGATGGAGCAACGGAAGAGGTCCTGGTTCGAGTCAGGATGAACAGAGAGGGTCCCTGGTTCGAGGTCAGGGTGGGCTGCTGAGAGGGTCCCTGGTTCACTGCACCATAGACAGCTTCCTCCCTCCTTCCCTCTCCCACACTGCACCATAGACAGCTTCCTCCTCCTTCACCCTCCACACTGCCACCATATACAGCTTCACTCTCCTCAAGATCCAGCCAGGATCACCCCTCTCCATTCTGCTAACATAGCTAGAGCCTGAGGCAAGGCTAACAGCTAATCATAGCTAGGGTCAGAAGGGCTAACAGCTAATCATAGCTAGGGGTCAGAAAGGGGCTAACAGCTAATCATAGCTAGGGTCAGAAAGGGCTAACAGCTAATCATAGCTAGGGGTCAGAAAGGGCTAACAGCTAATCATAGCTAGGGGTCAGAAAGGGCTAACAGCTAATCATAGCTAGGGGTCAGAAAGGGCTAACGGCTAATCATAGCTAGGGGTCAGAAATGGCTAACAGCTAATCATAGCTAGGGGTCAGAAAGGGCTAACGGCTAATCATAGCTAGGGGTCAGAAAGGGCTAACGGCTAATCATAGCTAGGGGTCAGAAAAGGCTAACGGCTAATCATAGCTAGGGGTCAGAAAGGGCTAACGGCTAATCATAGCTAGGGGTCAGAAATGGCTAACAGCTAATCATAGCTAGGGGTCAGAAAGGGCTAACGGCTAATCATAGCTAGCGGTCAGAAAGGGCTAACGGCTAATCATAGCTAGGGGTCAGAAAGGGCTAACAGCTAATCATAGCTAGGGGTCAGAAAGGGGTAATGGCTAATTGTTGCTTACTACACTGGTACCAGTCAAATGTTTGCCGATCGCTGTCATCAAGTGATTTGACGAGTTTCAACAAGCCCTTGGACTATCATGCCAAATAATGGTTCAGTCCCAAATAGCACCTCATCTCCCATAGGGCTCTGGTCTAAAGTAGTGCACTATATAGGAATAGGGCCTGGTCTAAAGTAGTGCACTATAGGGAATAGGGCCCTGGTCTAAAGTAGGACTATATAGAGAATAGGGCCCTGGTCTAAAGTAGTGGACTATATAGAGAATAGGGCCCTGGTCTAAAGTAGTGCACTATATAGGGAATAGGGCTCTGGTCTATAGTAGTGCACTATATAGGGAATAGGGCTCTGGTCTAAAGTAGTGCACTATATAGGGAATAGGGCTCTGTTCTAAAGTAGTGCACTATATAGGGAATAGGGCTCTGGTCTAAAGTAGTGCACTATATAGGGAATAGGGTTCTGGTCTAAAGTAGAGGAAGAACACAGGAAGAACAGCTGCATTGTGGGATGAGAGAGACGTGTACATTAGACATGAGAGCAGGAAATTGAGAATTCATTACTGTACTATAGCTCCTACACACACACATACACACACACACTCAGAAGCTGAAGACTCTACAGAGAGAAATAGGCGTGTACATTAGATATTAATTATTATATATTTTTGCATTTGTTTGTTTAATGCCTTAATTTACCTAGAAGAAATGCTTATTTAAGATGATGGCGTACACCGGCCAAACCCGGACGACGCTGGACCAAACCCGGACGACGCTGGACCAAACCCGGACGACGCTGGGCCAAACCCGGACGACGCTGTACCAAACCCGGACGACGCTGGACCAAACCCGGACGACGCTGGGCCAAACCCGGACGACGCTGGGCCAAACCCGGACGACGCTGGGCCAAACCCTAACGACGCTGGGCCAAGTGTGTGCCAACCCTGTGGGACTCCCAATCACGACTGGTTGTGATACAGCCTGGAATCTAACCAGGGTGTCTGTAGTGACTCCTTTAGCACTGCGGA
>NW_025751634.1:0-14709 GCF_021184085.1 Oncorhynchus gorbuscha
TAAGTCCAAACAGGAATAACAGAAATCCTCTAGTCTGTAGAGGGAAATAACTGGAGAAGCGGCCACAGACTGCAGGTCGCTTCGGGTAGGCGCAGGCCGTAGTCGACAGAGACACCTGCTCACACGCAGCATCTGATGAAGGCAAAAACACGACAGGACAGGGCGATACACAATCACAGCAAAAACACGACAGGACAGGGCGAAACGCAATCACAGCATGGTGAATACAAACAAGGAACCGACGGGACAGGAACGGAACACAAAGGAATAAATAGGGACTCTAATCAGGGGAAAGGATCGGAACAGGTGTGGGAAGACTAAATGATGATTAGGGAATAGGAACAGCTGGGAGCAGGAACGGAACGATAGAGAGAAGAGAGAGCGAGAGAGTGAGAGAGGGAGGGGGAGAGAGAGGGATAGAAGGAGGGAAAGAACCAAATAAGACCAGCAGAGGGAAACGAATAGCATGGGGAGCACAGGGACAAGACATGATAATAAATGACAAACATGACAGTACCCCCCCACTCACCGAGCGCCTCCTGGCGCACTCGAGGAGGAATCCTGGCGGCAACGGAGGAAATCATCGATGAGTGAACGGTCCAGCACGCCCCGAGACGGAACCCAACTCCTCTCCTCAGGACCGTAACCCTCCCAATCCACTAGGTATTGGTGACCCCGTCCCCGAGAACGCATGTCCATGATCTTATGTACCTTGTAAATAGGTGCGCTCTCGACAAGGACGGGAGGGGGGGAGGGAAGACGAACGGGGTGCGAAGAAAGGGCTTAACACAGGAGACATGGAAGACAGGATGGACGCGACGAAGATGTCGCGGAAGAAGCAGTCGCACAGCGACAGGATTGACGACCTGGGAGACACGGAACGGACCAATGAACCGCGGAGTCAACTTACGAGAAGCTGTCGTAAGAGGAAGGTTGCGAGTGGAAAGCCACACTCTCTGGCCGCAACAATACCTTGGACTCTTAATCCTGCGTTTATTGGCGGCTCACCGTCTGTGCCCTGTAACGGCAAAGTGCAGACCTCACCCTCCTCCAGGTGCGCTCACAACGTTGGACAAACGCTTGAGCGGAGGGAACGCTGGACTCGGCAAGCTGGGATGAGAACAGAGGAGGCTGGTAACCCAGACTACTCTGAAACGGAGATAACCCGGTAGCAGACGAAGGAAGCGAATTGTGAGCGTATTCTGCCCAGGGGAGCTGTTCTGCCCAAGACGCAGGGTTTCTGAAAGAAAGGCTGCGTAGTATGCGACCAATCGTCTGATTGGCCCTCTCTGCTTGACCGTTAGACTGGGGATGAAACCCGGAAGAGAGACTGACGGACGCACCAATCAAACGACAGAACTCCCTCCAAAACTGTGACGTGAATTGCGGGCCTCTGTCTGAAACGGCGTCTAACGGGAGGCCATGAATTCTGAATACATTCTCAATAATGATTTGTGCCGTCTCCTTAGCGGAAGGAAGTTTAGCGAGGGGAATGAAATGTGCCGCCTTAGAGAACCTATCGACAACCGTCAGAATCACAGTCTTCCCCGCAGACAAAGGCAGACCGGTAATGAAGTCTAAGGCAATGTGAGACCATGGTCGAGAAGGAATGGGGAGCGGTCTGAGACGACCGGCAGGAGGAGAGTTACCCGACTTAGTCTGCGCGCAGTCCGAACAAGCAGCCACGAAACGGCGCGTGTCACGCTCCTGAGTCGGCCACCAAAAGCGCTGGCGAATAGACGCAAGAGTGCCTCGAACACCGGGATGACCAGCTAACTTGGCAGAGTGAGCCCACTGAAGAACAGCCAGACGAGTGGAAACAGGAACGAAAAGGAGGTTACTAGGACAAGCGCGCGGCGACGCAGTGTGCGTGAGTGCTTGCTTAACCTGTCTTTCAATTCCCAGACTGTTAACCCGACAACACGCCCATAAGGAAGAATCCCCTCGGGATCAGTAGAAGCCACAGAAGAACTAAACAGACGGGATAAGGCATCAGGCTTGGTGTTCTTGCTACCCGGACGGTAAGAAATCACAAACTCGAAACGAGCGAAAAACAACGCCCAACGAGCTTGACGGGCATTAAGTCGTTTGGCAGAACGGATGTACTCAAGGTTCTTATGGTCTGTCCAAACGACAAAAGGAACGGTCGCCCTCCAACCACTGTCGCCATTCGCCTAGGGCTAAGCGGATGGCGAGCAGTTCACGGTTACCCACATCATAGTTGCGCTCAGATGGCGACAGGCGATGAGAAAAATAAGCGCAAGGATGAACCTTATCGTCAGACTGGAAGCGCTGGGATAGGATGGCTCCCACGCCTACCTCTGAAGGCCAACCTCGACAATGAATTGTCTAGTGACGTCAGGAGTAACGAGGATAGGAGCGGACGTAAAACGTTCTTTTAGAAGATCAAAAGCTCCCTGGGCGGAACCGGACCACTTAAAACACGTCTTGACAGAAGTAAGAGCTGTGAGAGGGGCAGCAACTTGACCGAAATTACGAATGAAACGCCGATAGAAATTAGCGAAACCTAAAAAGCGCTGCAACTCGACACGTGACCTTGGAACGGGCCAATCACTGACAGCTTGGACCTTAGCGGAATCCATCTGAATGCCTTCAGCGGAAATAACGGAACCGAGAAAAGTAACGGAGGAGACATGAAAAGAGCACTTCTCAGCCTTTACGTAGAGACAATTCTCTAAAAGGCGCTGTAGAACACGTCGAACGTGCTGAACATGAATCTCGAGTGACGGAGAAAAAATCAGGATATCGTCAAGATAGACAAAAACAAAATGTTCAGCATGTCTCTCAGAACATCATTAACTAATGCCTGAAAAACAGCTGGCGCATTGGCGAGACCGAACGGCAGAACCCGGTACTCAAAATGCCCTAACGGAGTGTTAAACGCCGTTTTCCACTCGTCCCCTCTCTGATGCGCACGAGATGGTAAGCGTTACGAAGGTCCAACTTAGTAAAGCACCTGGCTCCCTGCAGAATCTCGAAGGCTGATGACATAAGGGGAAGCGGATAACGATTCTTAACCGTTATGTCATTCAGCCCTCGATATCCACGCAGGGGCGCAGAGTACCGTCCTTCTTTTAACAAAAAGAACCCCGCCCCGGCCGGAGAAGAAGAAGGCACTATGGTACCGGCGTCAAGAGACACAGACAAATAATCCTCGAGAGCCTTACGTTCGGGAGCCGACAGAGAGTATAGTCTACCTCGAGGAGGAGTGGTCCCCGGAAGGAGATCAATACTACAATCATACGACCGGTGAGGAGGAAGGGAGTTGGCTCGGGACCGACTGAAGACCGTGCGCAGATCATGATATTCCTCCGGCACTCCTGTCAAATCGCCAGGTTCCTCCTGAGAAGTAGGGACAGAAGAAACGGGAGGGATGGCAGACATTAAACACTTCACATGACAAGAAACGTTCCAGGATAGGATAGAATTACTAGACCAATTAATAGAAGGATTATGACATACAAGCCAGGGATGACCCAAAACAACAGGTGTAAACGGTGAACGGAAAATCAAAAAGAAATAGTCTCACTGTGGTTACCAGATACTGTGAGAGTTAAAGGTAGTGTCTCAAATTTGATACTGGGAAGATGACTACCATCTAAGGCAAACATGGGCGTAGGCCTGTCTAACGGTCTGAAAGGAATGTTATGTTTCCGAGCCCATGCTTCGTCCATGAAACAACCCTCAGCCCCAGAGTCAATCAAAGCACTGCATGTAGCACCCGAACCGGTCCAGCGTAGATGGACCGACATAGTAGTACAAGATCTAGATGAAGGGACCTGAGTAGTAGCGCTCACCAGTAGCCCTCCGCTTACTGATGGGCTCTGGCCTCTTACTGGACATGAATTAACAAAATGTCCAGCAACTCCGCAATAGAGGCACAGGCGGTTGGTGATCCTCCATTCCCTCTCCTTATTCGGGAGATGCGAATCCCTCCCAGCTGCATGGGCTCAGTCTCAAAGCCAGAGGAGGGAGATGGTTGCGATGCGGAGCAGGGAAACACCGTTGATGCGAGCTCTCTTCCACGAGCCCGGTGACGAAGATCTACCCGTCGTTCTATGCGGATGGCGAGAGCAATCAAAGAATCCACATCTGATGGAACCTCCCGGGAGAGAATCTCATCCTTAACCACTGCGTGGAGTCCCTCCAGAAAACGAGCGAGCAGCGCCGGCTCGTTCCACTCACTAGAGGCAGCAAGAGTGCGAAACTCAATAGAATAATCCGTTATGGACCGTTCACCTTGGCATAAGGAAGCCAGGGCCCTAGAAGCCTCCCTACCAAAAACTGAACGGTCAAAAACCCGAATCATCTCCTCTTTAAAGTTCTGGAATTTGTTAGAGCAATCAGCCCTTGCCTCCCAGATAGCTGTGCCCCATTCTCGAGCCCGGCCAGTAAGGAGTGAAATGACGTAAGCAACCCGAGCTCTCTCTAGAGTATGTGTTGGGTTGGAGAGAGAACACAATCTCACACTGCGTGAGAAAGGAGCGACACTCAGTGGGCTGCCCGGAGTAGCAAGGTGGGTTATTAACCCTAGGTTCTGGAGGCTCGGCAGGCCAGGAAGTAACAGGTGGCACGAGACGTAGACTCTGGAACTGTCCAGAGAGGTCGGAAACCTGAGCGGCCAGGTTCTCCACGGCATGGCGAGCAGCAGACAATTCCTGCTCGTGTCTGCCGAGCATGGCTCCTTGATCCTGACGGCAGTGTAACGAGCGTCTGTAGTCGCTGGGTCCATTCCTTGGTCGGTTCCTTCTGTCATGCAGGTGAAAGAGGACCCAAAAGCGACTTAACAGAAACAGAGTTTATTTAAGTCCAAACAGGGAATAACAGAAATCCTCTAGACTTGTAGAGGGGAAGACACCTGCTCACACGCAGCATCTGATGAAGGCAAAAAACACTTACAGGACAGGGCGATACACAATCACAGCAAAAACACGACAGACAGGGCGAAACGCAATCACAGCATGGTGAATACAATACAAGGAACCGACGGGACAGGAACGGATCACAAAGGAATAAATAGACTCTAATCAGGGGAAATGATCGGGAACAGGTGGGAAGACTAAATGATGATTAGGGGAATAGGAACAGCTGGGAGCAGGAACGGAACGATAGAGAGAAGAGAGAGCGAGAGAGCGAGAGAGGGAGGGGAGAGAGAGGGATAGAAGGAGGGAAAGAACCAAATAAGACCAGCAGAGGGAACGAATAGCATGGGGAGCACAGGGACAAGACATGATAATAAATGACAAACATGACAGACTCATCCTAGTTTTTTCAAATTTGGAAACAGACAGTGTCACCCAGGGTCTTTTAGAATGTTCCAAGTTTTCTTACGTCTGTCACCCAGTTGCCTCGAAGGCTTCCTAATAACCAGAAATATTCTGTATAAACCGCTCTTGACAATTTTCTTTACTCTTATCTCATCATTTGAAAGATATTCTTGACAAGACCATTTCTAAAATGTGTTTCTAAACGATGTCCTCAGAAAATCTTAGAGCTACATGGGATTTCTAGATGATAACCAGTGTAGCCCCGTCGCTAACCAGGCTTCCCGGAAAACACGTTCCATGGCAGAAATGAGCTGAAGAGGGCCTAACCACGCCAAACCACTCAAATGCCTTCCTTGGGCAGAGCCCAAAGGTTCACCAGATGAGTGCTGTGAGGACTAAAGATGTTTACAATACAAGCACTGGTGACAAAACATTTTAGAACGTTTGAAGCTCGCTGGTTTTCACGATTTCTACTTTATTTCGAGATGAGTTAAGGCTGCAGCACGGGAGAAATGGTCTACGATGCTGGCTATAATAATAATATAATAATAATATATGAATAATAATATGTTTCTGGAGGATATTTGGCTGTGCAGGCTAGCATGAGGGACAGAGAAGTAGCTAGCCACAATGAGGTTCATTTTGAGAGAACGTCCGCTAACCGTGTACCGTGAGCTACTAGCTAGTTCAATTTCAGCTCACGATTAGAAATCCATTAAAAAAATAAAGAATGTTATTGACCTCAAAGGTTAGCTGTGAGCCCAGTATCTAGCTTATCCAGGGTCAGTGATAGGACTACATAGAGAAACCATGTACTGTCTATCTCCCTCAAACCTCAAAGTCTTTTTTCTTTGTTCCTAAATTACACGGGTTGGATTTGCACTAAACATATTTATATGTCAGCACTTAAAAGCCATGTGCAACATCTAGTATATGGTTTGCCTCAGATACACTGTCTGCTGGTATCATTTTAAATTGAGAACATGTAACGTTTAGCTATTCTCTGTTTCAGATGACAGATCCCCATAAGGCCAGTAATGCCACCATGCTGTAGGCCTATGGTTGCATTGGTGATGCATGCCATATGATAAGCTGCTAAATGGATTCAGATAGCTGATATACTGGAGACAGTGACAATCAAACAAAACAGATTGGAGATCTTACAACTAGACAAAAATGACATGTTCATTTGAGAATACAACAGAGAAACACAGACAAGAAAATTACTTTAAACCTATAAAATTTCTCTCCACCAACAAGAGGGGTGTGAACAGTTTGTGTCATGAACAGTGCTTGTGCCCATTGAAATAGACTTGGCGCAGGATGTTCCCCAATGCTGGAAGGTGGGCCCCGAAAGTGAAAACGTTTGGGAACCCCTGGTCTAAAAAATAGATCATTGAGTAGTAACAAGTAGGCTATTATTACTAAGCATCATTTCAGGTGAACAAAAAACCTCCATACCAGCGATGGCCAACCTCGGTCCACTGATCCCTGACCTACTGGGTGTTCGCCCAGCAATAGCACATTTGATTAACAACTCATTAGGTTGGATAAGTTTAATCAGGTGTGTTATTGCTGGGCTGAAACATAACCCTGCACACCCAGCAGACCTCCAGCAGGATTGGCCAAGTCCAATTGTCATTGGTTGAAATATTATGTATGATGTTTAACTATATTTCTGTATAGAAATGTGCTTACAGTACGGGGAAATACACATATAACCCATGGCATATACACTCAGTAACCAGTTTATTAGGTACACCCATCTAGTACCGGGTCAGAATCCCCTTTGCCTCCAGAACAGCCTGAATTCTTCGGGCATGGACACGTTGATCAATTGGTATCAAGGGACCTAACGTGTGCCAGGAAAACAGCTTCCCCTCACCATTACACCACCACCACCAGCCTGTACTGTTAACACCAGGTGAGGATGGGGTCGTGGACAGAAACAGGGATTTGTTGGACCAGGCGATGTTCTCAATTGTCCAGTGTTGGTGATCGCGTATCCACTGGAGCCACTTCTTGTTTCTAAGTGATAGGGAGGGAACCCATTGTGGTCGTCTGCTGCAAATAGTCCATCAGTGACAAGGACCAATGAGTTCTGCCTTCCGAGATGCCGTTCTGCACACCACTGTTGTACTGTGCCGTTATTTTCCTGTTTGTGGCCTGCCTGTTAGCTTTCACGATTCTTGCCATTCTTCTTCGACCTCTCATCAACAAACTGGATGTTTTTTGTTTGTCCCACCATTCTCGGTAAACCCTAGACACTGTCGTGCGTGAAAAGCCCAGGAGGTCGGCCATTTCTGAGATTCTGTAACTGGTGCGCCTTGCACCGACGATCATACCACGCTCCAAGTCGCTTAGGTCACTCGTTTTACCCATTCTAACATTCAATCGAACAGTAACTGAATGCCTTGTCTGCCTGCTTTATATAATAATCATAATAATAATATAGCAAGCCACAGCTACGTGGAGCAAATCCTTTTCGAGAACAGGGTGGTGTATCAAATAAACTGGTAGACCTACATATGTTAGCAAATTGCTTACAAAAATACCGCTGGTATGCACAGTTGCTTTGTGTGAATGTGTTAAAGTTCACAGTTAGCCATTGTTATGTATGTAATTCACTTCACACTGTAATTCACTAAACAGTGTGTAAAGTTAGTTAGCTAGCTAGCAGCTTATTTGAGTTAGCCTTCAAAGTGGCCTATTACTAGTACTGTAATACACTATTTAACATTTTCTAAATGTATTTACTTACTTGAATAGGTTCTCCCACTGCCTCCATTTTTTGGATCATTAATAAAACAAACTAATAGTCTTCAAGATTTTTCCAGTGATAGCAAAGTGCAGCCAGCAGCCATATGGATGAATGGAATTGTCACCAGAGCTGTTTAGAATGTGTTGTGATGTTTGACTTTACCAGCATAATCCACTTTCAGTTTCTAGAAACATAAATCACAGACTATCGGCCACACATGAGAACTTCAAAGCGAGCACTTGAAACTAGCAACTCCTCCCTACAAAATGTGTCGTACAGGATGGAAAACAGTGATGCACATAACACACAGCACCCCTTCTATGGGCGTGTGGGGGGTTCTTGAAATGTAACATCCAATCAACATTCAAACCGTTTTTGCTATAAAAATTCTCCAGACCTCCAAGGGAGTGATTTTGAAGGCATGGCAACGTGAGACTACAACCAGTGTAATCTCTTAAACTCCCATCAAAATCGTCAACTGCTTCAGCAAGTAAACCATCCAACTGTTGCTGTTTGGAATGAATGTGAACTGTCCCTTTGGTTACCTAATGATTTATTCATTACAAAAGCAGAGTGTTAATGTCATGGAACATTTGACGCCAACGTGGAAGTAGTGGTTCGCTGGCTCTGAGTCTTTCCCTCAGTTACTTTTCAATTAGATAAAAGGATCCAGCATGTTTTTTTTTAATGACTGGCCCCTTTCGTCTCTCACTCAGTGTCAGCTCACCTCCGTCACTAGAGATTGAGGATCACAAAAACAGGACGTTTTCTTCCACAGGCATCTTTAGGTCGTTGTTTTTGAAACCTGATGCTCGAGTCGTTCATGTTTGGCACTGTTTTAAATATTTTAAATGGGTCTGTCGTGCTGCAATTGCTTGACTCTTGGACAAGCGCCAGCCGCATCAGTCAAGCCCTCGACAAAGGAATTGAGCTGTACCTGCTCTCTGTGCTTCTCACAAATTAGCTCCACAGGGACACGTCCACAGCAGCAGCCACTGTTTGCAGCAGCCAAACCACGAGCGTCACCACAGGGACATTTAACCCAGCTGTTTTTAGACAAATACCACTGAAGCCAAAAATCTGACAAATACCTAAAGTATTTGAAATGTTGATGAGTGCATGATTACTTCATTACGTTTTTTAAAGGGGACACGACATTTGAAATACGTATGGAGCAAGGGTAACAAAATAATTGTCCCCTTGACGATTCTGGATTCTTATCATACTGATCATCAAGGAGTCAATTATTTTGTTACCCTGGCTTCAGGTTGTATCTGAAGGGTCCTCTCCCCTTTAAGAAAGGGAATGAGGAAATAATGCACTTGTCATTGTGTGTGATAGTGTTCTCTCTCAAAGGTCAATGTGTGACACTGGGGCAAGACCACGGGTGCGTAAATTAGACCTATGTGGAGTTATATATAGCCGGGCGCCCATCACAGCTGTCCTCTGAAACTGGGTGAACCTGCAGAGGGGGATACAATTCAATTACACACATGTCATGGATGTCATAAGGTGAACGCACCAATTTGTAAGTCGCTCTGGATAAGAGCGTCTGCTAAATGACTTAAATGTAAAATGTAAATGTATACAAAAGGTTCTGGCCACATACACTTGCAGCGCACATAAGCACATGCCGGGACACACATGCGTAACACATACAGAAACACCCCCAGACCGCATATAGAGTAATGTTTGTTGTTGGTTCCATCGCTTTTGTTAGCGCCTACCACCGTCTTCCAGGAATAGGCTCCATCACTCAAAGGCGTAACACAAAACTTGACAGAGAACAATATCCCTGCACATGGTAGGCCCAGCGCTACGTTCCCATGCCAGCAAATGCGACGTTCATCTTTTCTGCCTCCTTCCACTCGGAGCACTGGGAAACAAAATGCCTCTGTACGGTACCGGCCCCTGAAATGGGACACCCCAAAACCCCAATGGTACCGGTCTACTACTCTACACACCCCCGTTCCTTCCCATCCCTCCCTCCTACGAGCTATCTTACCATTTGCAAGAGTGGTCTGTACAATTGGACAGCAGGTTGTCAGAGACATGAAGATGACGTATGTATGTGTCCTACAAAATCACCCCTCGTGTCAACAGGTGACAAAAAACATGTCATGTTGATGGATAAGGCTGATGGATAAGATGTCCTTGTACTGGTTTGAAAACGCTAATAGTCAAAGACAAACGTGCTATGACTCAAGCACCAACCTTCCCTAAGGGTGTGTTTACAAAAGCATTGCAGACAGCGTGACTGGCCCTGACCTTGGATGTGGAGCGATAGCATTTTTCTTGCTCTCTCGACTCATCAAACGTAGTGATTTAATACATGTGAAACGGCTAAGGTGAGCACATTAAAGGGCTTCACCTGAATAAGGTAAACACGAGGTTTTGAGATGCACTAGTGTTTGCGGTGAGGTGTTTTTTCTGCAAAAGACTAAATAGAAGTTTGTTTACCTAACCTAAGGGCGAATTTAATCACACCTGCATTAGCAATGTTCAAGCATTATCTTTGTTGACACGACTGCTAACCCTGCACATGTCCAAATTCTGAGAACGGGAAGTATTTCCCCATGTTTACGTACTGTACTGTGAATACTGAAAAGCAAAACTTGAGAGAAGATGAGAAGTGTCACAAAATGTAATAAGAAGACTTGTATTTGAGTGGGGGGGGGGGAATCGATGAAAATACAAATAGTCTTTTTCAGTCATTGTTCACTTGTCAACTGGCCGTCATCTCACAAAACAAATACAATCTAAATGTAAGCAGAAATTGCTTTATGTTGGGACTGCCTAACTTGGTAGAGGTGATACCCAAGATAACAGAAAATAATGTGCTCCCACCTTGTGGCACTAAAATCATGCATTTACAGGGTAGTTGCATAAACCAGTACATTGTAATTACATTGTAAGTATACATTGTTAATTGGCATTTTGCTAGTACTTACAAATTGTGATCCTTCATATAAAGTTGGAACAAACTGGTACTAAGGGGTGAGCAGGTAGACAGTTAAGCCCAGTAACGTACAATATCTGTGGTTGAACCCCTAACACTGAATTCATAACATCTGTAATCAACTCACAACAGTACATTCATCATGGCACCTCTGTGCGTTTGGGGTTAGGTGGTCACAGGTCAACTGCCAAAGGGAGGTCAAGTTCCAATGATGAGGTCTTGATCTATTGCGTTGATTTGCCAGCCAGAGATTTGGAGAATGTTGTTATGTCTTTACTGTTCCATAATCACAACAGATCCAAGATAACCACAAGGTTGTGGAGAATTATATTCTTGGATGGATTAAAAACATGTTTTGTTAGATAATGTGAGGAGTGCTTATGATGAGGTAGCTTCACTCCTTCAACCTCCTGTCTACGTTTGCAAAAGAAAAGAGGAGTAAAAGGGATGTTTGGGAAGATATTTTTATTTTTATTTTATGGCGGCTTGAATAAGGCAAAAATCAATTAACTTTGCTGAACTATATACCAGACTTTTTACGAAAGCAAATCATTAAAGATCTATGGTGAAGACAAGCATATTCAATACACATGTAATGATACATTACACTGTGATCACCTTGCTGAGCTAGTTTTAGGTATAGCAGTTACCTACAGAATGAGCCTGTGTATGGCCTAGTGTAGTTGATCCAAATGGTTTAGCCATTCATGTGTACACTTTCCCCATGACTATGTAATGTTCCGGGCTCGTCATAGCCTATCAATGAAAGGGCTGCAAATAAGACATCAGTTTGATAGTAGGCGTTATGTAACGCGTGATGTTTTGCTCCAATTGTCTGCAGGAGCTCTGTCTGAGCTTATCCCCTTGTCTCTTGAGGACGCTGCCAGGAATGAGGCAGTTTGTACGCAGAGAGAGGGCGCTGTGCTGCTCTGGCAGCGAAATGCATTTGGGTGAGGTGTGAAGGGGAAATTCTGTTTGTTGTCATGGTAACTGCCGGCATGGTTTGTCTGGAGCAAAAAAACATACCCTGGCAAGGGGCTAGTCTGATTCCAGCACTGATTCAGAGGAGAGCTCTCATCCATATCCTCCATTTTGAAAGAGAGGTTGATCTTATTGAAAAGGCTAAACGTTTTATTGTGCACAGAATTTGAAGAACTAAAGGCTAAGACCCTGTTCAATCAAAACATGGAACTGGATTTTCAGGTAAAGTGCATACCCAGCAAACAGGGGATTTCCTGAGGACATGCAGTGACATTCCCATTAGGTCCCTTAAAGGTTTTGACTGGCATTCTAAGAACCTTGAGTGATGGTCCCAAGGGAACATTCTCTGGGGGACCTTTGTCTAGTTCCCTGTAAGTTCCCAGGACGTCACTGAGGACCATGTCAGGACGTTCATTTTTACTAGTCCCGAGGATGCTGTGAGATGCTGCTTTGGGAACATTCTCTGGGGAACCTTTGTCTAGTTCCCTGTAAGTTCCAACGTCCTAAGGACTAGTAAAATGAACATCCTGAGAACGTCCTTCTGGGGGACCTTTGTCTAGTACCCTGTAAGTTCCCTGGACGTCCCTGAGGACCTTATTAGGACATTTTTGGATGTTAATTTTACTAGTCCTTAGGACGTCGCATGATGGTCCCAAGGAACGTTCTCTGGGAGACCTTTGTCTAGTTCCCTGTAAGTTCCGGGGACATCACTGAGGACCATGTCAGGACCTTTATATAACGTTCTCAGGAGGTTCATTTGACTAGTCTTTAAGGCGTCGTGTGATGATCACAAGGGAACGTTCTCCAGGGGAACTAGTTAAAACCTCCACACGTTCATAACACAACGTCCTGATGACTTTTGGCGACCATTTCGCGACATCCTAACTACTCATTATTGTTTGCCGGGCAACAATAAAAATCCTCCTGTGCAGCAAGTTGTCACCCTCTATGGCAGGGTTCCCTGACTGATGGCCCACAGGTGA
Organism: Oncorhynchus gorbuscha; assembly: GCF_021184085.1. Lineage (NCBI taxonomy): Eukaryota > Metazoa > Chordata > Actinopteri > Salmoniformes > Salmonidae > Oncorhynchus > Oncorhynchus gorbuscha. Next base: position 12,973 of record NW_025751634.1, read on the forward strand.
TTTTGTTTGGCCCCCCAAGTTTTCTGACATAAAAGACTGTAAAAACACCAGAAAATCAGATCCAAATGATTTACATTTTAGAAATCTGTTCCAAAATCTTTCTTCGCATAATGAAGAGATGCTGTATATGTGATTGTACACAAATGTAAGCAAGGTTTGAAATGATTAGGTTTTAGTCAAATGTTATATCTGTTTCGGCTTCTTGTAGTCAATTTGCAGTCTACAAATTATTTGCAATTATGTTCCAGGCCCTGACCATCCGCTCATGCTAATGCCCTTTACAGGGGACCAGGACAGTAAAATAATCATCAGGAAAGTCCTTCTAAATAGATATATTATCTGTGGATATATCAATAAATCTATGTCCTTAATGTGGATAACTTGGGAATTGTAATTGGCAATCTGTGAAAAGAGAGAGTTGACTGGCCATTGAGTGGCACCCTGACTGAAGAGAGTGATAGCAGTCTGCGCTAGTCTTGGCTAAGCTGAGACACAGTTGTTTGCTGTCACTGCTTGTTTTGAGATACATTTCAGGCTGACATCTTCCAGACTTCCCTGACGAGGAGAAGAGGAGAGAACGAGAGGAATATAAATGCATTCATCAAAGACCACACACACACACACACACACACACACACACACACACACACACACACACACACACACACACACACACACACACACACACACACACACACACACACACACACACACACACACACACACACACACACACACACACACACACACACACACACACACACACACCACTGAAGCATGCGGCATGTGCAGATGAAACGTTCGCCTAATTCACTCATACTCGACTGTAATCCGCTGCACAACTGTAACATGATTGAGGTCTGCTTTGATTGTTTGCACGAGTGTGAACCAAAATTCATACACAATCCTCCTCCAAGAACCATACTAAAATTAGCATGACCTTTTTAAATCTTGTTTTTCTCACAGACCAAAATAGAAACGAAATGGCTCGAAGGGAAACAAAAAGCATCCTCTGGTTCTGAGCGCAGGCTTTACATAAAATGAGCATTGATACATTTTAGCGTGGACTCACGTAACCGCGCTCGATTTGAAACATACTGAAGAAGCAGGGTCAAAATGTGAAACGTATTTAATTTCTCAGAGTTGCTCGAGTAATGAATGTGCAGTAAAGCTGCAGACGTGACACACGGCGTTGACAGCGACGCGCTTTGACAGGGAGCTGGCATTGGGGAGCAGCTACACTGATAGACTCCTGCTGTTATGGTAATGTTGCCTTCGGCGTTGTTGGCCTTCTCAGCATCTGTTCTGAAAGCTCCTAAATCCGGGGAGAAGGTGCCGACCTAAACAGGTACGTATGCACGTAGCACTGGGATAGGATCTAGGTTTGCCCACCTGTACCTAACTTTGACCAAAGTAAGTTACCAGACGGATCCAGTGCCAGTTTCTGAGGACAGATTTATTTTCTCCATCTTTACATCCAGAGGCTATATAGGCTCCAAATCATTGATGCATGACTGGAAAAAGGCATGCATCCAAGACCAAATGAACCCGGGGGGCCCAGAAACTGTCTTCAGCAACTCAGTTATTCATCCCAAATACAATGTCCAAATCTTCATCTTAACCTTTAACAGAGGTTTGATGATTAATACAGACATAGACATTCTATGTTTGTAGACCCGCCATTCAGGGCGGAGTGTAACGATGTGCGCAGAGAGTCTTGAAGTAAGTTCAGGGAGG
>NW_025751635.1:0-14704 GCF_021184085.1 Oncorhynchus gorbuscha
ACATTTACATTTACATTTAAGTCATTTAGCAGACGCTCTTATCCAGAGCGACTTACAAATTGGTGCATTCACCTTATGACATCCAGTGGAACAGCCACTTTACAATAGTGCATCTAAATATTTTAAGGGGGGAGGGGGTGAGAAGGATTACTTTATCCTATCCTAAGTATTCCTTAAAGAGGTGGGGTTTCAGGTGTCTCCGGAAGGTGGTGATTGACTCCGCTGTCCTGGCGTCGTGAGGGAGTTTGTTCCACCATTGGGGAGCCAGAGCAGCGAACAGTTTTGACTGGGCTGAGCGGGAACTGTACTTCCTCAGTGGTAGGGAGACGAGCAGGCCAGAGGTGGATGAACGCAGTGCCCTTATTTGGGTGTAGGGCCTGATCAGAGCCTGGAGGTACTGAGGTGCCGTTCCCCTCACAGCTCCGTAGGCAAGCACCATGGTCTTGTAGCGGATGCGAGCTTCAACTGGAAGCCAGTGGAGAGAGCGGAGGAGCGGGGTGACGTGAGAGAACTTGGGAAGGTTGAACACTAGACGGGCTGCGGCGTTCTGGATGAGTTGTAGGGGTTTAATGGCACAGGCAGGGAGCCCAGCCAACAGCGAGTTGCAGTAATCCAGACGGGAGATGACAAGTGCCTGGATTAGGACCTGCGCCGCTTCCTGTGTGAGGCAGGGTCGTAATCTGCGGATGTTGTAGAGCATGAACCTACAGGAACGGGCCACCGCCTTGATGTTAGTTGAGAACGACAGGGTGTTGTCCAGGATCACGCCAAGGTTCTTAGCGCTCTGGGAGGAGGACACAATGGAGTTGTCAACCGTGATGGCGAGATCATGGAACGGGCAGTCCTTCCCCGGGAGGAAGAGCAGCTCCGTCTTGCCGAAGTTCAGCTTGAGGTGGTGATCAGTCATCCACACTGATATGTCTGCCAGACATGCAGAGATGCGATTCGCCACCTGGTCATCAGAAGGGGGAAAGGAGAAGATTAATTGTGTGTCGTCTGCATAGCAATGATAGGAGAGACCATGTGAGGTTATGACAGAGCCAAGTGACTTGGTGTATAGCGAGAATAGGAGAGGGCCAAGAACAGAGCCCTGGGGGACACCAGTGGTGAGAGCGCGTGGTGAGGAGACAGATTCTCGCCACGCCACCTGGTAGGAGCGACCTGTCAGGTAGGACGCAATCCAAGCGTGGGCCGCGCCAGAGATGCCCAACTCGGAGAGAGTGGAGAGGAGGATCTGATGGTTCACAGTATCGAAGGCAGCCGATAGGTCTAGAAGGATGAGCGCAGAGGAGAGAGAGTTAGCTTTAGCGGTGCGGAGCGCCTCCGTGATACAGAGAAGAGCAGTCTCAGTTGAATGACTAGTCTTGAAACCTGACTGATTTGGATCAAGAAGGTCATTCTGAGAGAGATAGCGGGAGAGCTGACCAAGGACGGCACGTTCAAGAGTTTTGGAGAGAAAAGAAAGAAGGGATACTGGTCTGTAGTTGTTAACATCGGAGGGATCGAGTGTAGGTTTTTTCAGAAGGGGTGCAACTCTCGCTCTCTTGAAGATGGAAGGGACGTAGCCAGCGGTCAGGGATAAGTTGATGAGCGAGGTGAGGTAAGGGAGAAGGTCTCCGGAAATGGTCTGGAGAAGAGAGGAGGGGATAGGGTCGAGCGGGCAGGTTGTTGGGCGGCCGGCCGTCACAAGACACGAGATTTCATCTGGAGAGAGAGGGAGAAAGAGGTCAGAGCACAGGGTAGGGCAGTGTGAGCAGAACCAGCAGTGTCGTTTGACTTAGCAAACGAGGATCGGATGTCGTCGACCTTCTTTTCAAAATGGTTGACGAAGTCATCTGCAGAGAGGGAGGAGGGGGGGGAGGAGGATTCAGGAGGGAGGAGAAGGTGGCAAAGAGCTTCCTAGGGTTAGAGGCAGATGCTTGAAATTTAGAGTGGTAGAAAGTGGTTTTAGCAGCAGAGACAGAGGAGGAAAATGTAGAGAGGAGGGAGCGAAAGGATGCCAGGTCCGCAGGGAGGCGAGTTTTCCTCCATTTCCGCTCGGCTGCCCGGAGCCCTGTTCTGTGAGCTCGCAATGAGTCGTCAAGCCACGGAGCGGGAGGGGAGGACCGAGCCGGCCTGGAAGATAGGGGACATAGAGAGTCAAAGGATGCAGAAAGGGAGGAGAGGAGGGTTGAGGAGGCAGAATCAGGAGATAGGTTGGAGAAGGTTTGAGCAGAGGGAAGAGATGATAGGATGGAAGAGGAGAGAGTAGCGGGGGGAGAGAGAGCGAAGGTTGGGACGGCGCGATACCATCCGAGTAGGGGCAGTGTGGGAAGTGTTGGATGAGAGCGAGAGGGAAAAGGATACAAGGTAGTGGTCGGAGACTTGGAGGGAGTTGCAATGAGGTTAGTGGAAGAACAGCATCTAGTAAAGATGAGGTCGAGCGTATTGCCTGCCTTGTGAGTAGGGGGGAAGGTGAGAGGGTGAGGTCAAAAGAGGAGAGGAGTGGAAAGAAGGAGGCAGAGAGGAATGAGTCAAAGGTAGACTGGGAAAGCTAAAGTCGCCCAGAACTGTGAGAGGAGTCGTCCCAGGAAAGGAGCTTATCAATGCATCAAGCTCATTGATGAACTCTCGAGGGACCTGGAGGGCGATAAATGATAAGGATGTTAAGCGAAAGGGCTGTAGCTTTATGACAGCATGAAATTCAAAGAGGAGGCGATAGACAGATGGGTGGGGGGGAGAAAGAGAGAATGACCACTTGGGAGAGATAAGGATCGATGCCACCACCCGCTGACCAGAAGCTCTCGGGGTGTGCGAGAACACGTGGGCAGACGAAGAGAGCAGTAGGAGTAGCAGTGTTATCTGTGGTGATCCATGTTTCTGTCAGTGCCAAGGTCGAGGGACTGGAGGAGGCATAGGCTGAGATGAACTCTGCCTTGTTGGCGCAGATCGGCAGTTCCAGAGGCTACCGGAACCTGGAACTCCCACGTGGGTCGTGCGCGCTGGGACCACCAGATTTAGGAGGGTGGCAGCGGCCACGCGGTGTGGAGGACGTTTGTATGGTCTGTGCAGAGAGGAGGAGGGAACAGGGATAGACAGACACATAGTTGACAGGCTACAGAAGAGGCTACGCTAATGCAAGGAGATTGGAATGACAAGTGGACTACACGTCTCGAATGTTCAGAAAGTTAAGCTTACGTAGCAAGAATCTTATTGACTAAAATGATTAAAAATGATACAGTACTGCTGAAGTAGGCTAGCTGGCAGTGGCTGCGTTGTTGACTTTTAGGCTAGCTGGCAGTGGCTGCGTTGTTGACACTACACTGTCAAGTCGTTCCGTTGAGTGTAATAGTTTCTACAGTGCTGCTATTCAGGGGGGCTAGCTGGCTAGCTAGCAGTGTTGATTACGTTACGTTGCGTTAAAAGAACGACAATAGCTGGCTAGCTAACCTAGAAAATCGCTCTAGACTACACAATTATCTTTGATACACAGACGGCTATGTAGCTAGCTATGTGGCTAGCTACGATCAAACAAATCAAACCGTTGTGCTGTAAGAAATGAAATGAAAAATGTGATACTACCTGTGGAGCGAAGCGGAATCGACCCGGGTTGTTGAGTGCGGAAGTTCTATTCAGTAGACGTTGGCTAGCTGTTGGCTAGCTAGCAGAGTCTCCTACGTTAAGGGCGACAAATAGCTGGCTAGCTAACCTGGTAAATTAAGATAATCACGCTAAGACTACACGCTCTAAACTACACAATTATCTTGGATACGGAGCAGCAAAGACAACTATGTAGCTAGCTAACACTACACTAATCAAGTCGTTCAGTTGAGTGTAATAGTTTCTACAGTGCTGCTATTCGGTAGACGGTGGACGTTTGCTAGCTGGCTAGCTGCTGGGCAGATAGCAGTGTAGACTACGTTAGGGCGGCGAAATCTGAAGTTGCAATAGAAGTGCTGACTGTTTCACTTTGTTTGTCCTCTTTCTTTTCCTTTTCTTCTGTCCTTCTTTTATCCTTATTTTGTCTTCCTTTCTTCTGTTAACTAGATATTTTTTGTTGTTATTCTTTTTGTAAGCTAGCTTCTTCTTACAGGAGAGTCCCCTAGCAACTACTACAAGACCCTGCCCCAGGTAAGTCCCCCTTGAAAACTCAACAGGCTGGTCACCACTAGCATCTCCCACCTGTGGCACACGCTCCAGCAGGTATATCTCTAGTCACCCCCAAAACCAATTCTTTCTTTGGCCGCCTCTCCTTCCAGTTCTCTGCTGCCAATGACTGGAACGAACTACAAAATCTCTGAAACTGGAAACACTTATCTCCCTCACTAGCTTTAAGCACCAACTGTCAGAGCAGCTCACAGATTACTGCAACTGTACATAGCCCCCTATAATTTTGCCCAAACAACTACCTCTTTCCCAACTGTATTTAATTAATTAATTAATTTAGCTCCTTTGCACCCCATTATTTTTATTTCTACTTTGCACATTATTCCATTTGCAAAACTACCATTCCAGTGTTTTACTTGCTATATTGTATTTACTTGCCACCATGGCCTTTTTTGCCTTTACCTCCCTTCTCACCTCATTTGCTCACATTGTGTATAGACTTGTTTATACTGTATTATTGACTGTATGTTTGTTTTACTCCATGTGTAACTCTGTGTTGTTGTATCTGTCGAACTGCTTTGCTTTATCTTGTCCAAGTCGCAATTGTAAATGAGAACTTGTTCTCAACTTGCCTACCTGGTTAAATAAAGGTGAAATAAATAAATAAATAAATAAGCTATTTGTTAAGGGTGGTAATATTTAGATGTACGTTTACAACCACTAGCATATTAGGAATAGGCTTTATGTCATAGAGAATACAGGCTTTTGGGGACTGTAAACTATCTGCCGCCATTGTCACAGATGGTATTTAAAACAAAAGGCAGCCAAATGTTCTCCATCTTTTCTATCTACAAAATAAACTTTCACTCTCAGCTTCTGTCTTCTTCCTCTTAAGTCTTATTTTGGACTTTATTTTTATTTACTTGTTATTTCCATGATTTTTATTTCAACTTTGCACATTCTTCCACTGCAAATCTACCATTCCAGTGTTTTACTTGCTATATTGTATTTACTTTGCCACCATGGCCTTTTTTTTGCCTTTACCTCCCTTATCTCACCTCATTTGCTCACATCGTATATAGACTTGTTTATACTGAATTATTGACTGTATGTTTGTTTTACTCCATGTGTAACTCTGTTGTATGTGTTGAACTGCTTTGCTTTATCTTGGCCAGGTCGCAATTGTAAATGAGAACTTGTTCTCAACTTGCATACCTGGTTAAATAAAGGTGAAATAAAAAATAACCATTTTTATAAAAACAACTATTAAAACTTCATTTTCATGAGATGAACAAAATTCAATGGTTTCTTCCTTTCCGTAAATTAATTCTGCACTCATAGAATTGGAATGGACTTTTAATCGGCTTGATTCACAAACAAAACATGTGGTATCCAGTATCCTTTGATTGTCTCCTTTCTGTTCACATAACCTCTCAGTTGTCTCACCCAACAATACACCATCTTCTAGTTCCATCCAACCCTATCCCAGAGCAGTCTAGAACCCAGCCTAGAACCCAGTCTTGAACCAAGAGAACCCAAGCATGCCACCGCATTCTCACAAACAATGATATATAATAATAATAATAATGCCATTGAAACTAGGCTTTTACAGAACAGAGCATAATTGGGCAACATTCTACGTATTTCCGGGGATCCCACCCACTACCCAGCGCGTTACAACCTTCCCAGAGCGCCATGTCTACCAACTGAGCCAGAGAACAGAGCCAGAGATACCCAACTTCTTACATGACGCATTTACATTGAATCTCTGTGAAACTAGGCTTCTGACAGAACAGAGCATAATTGGGAAATGACATCCAGTTTAACAGCCACTTTACAATAGGTGCATCTAAATATTTTAAGGGGGAGGGGGTCAGGACCCTTTATCCCAGAGAGTATTCCTTAAAGAGGTGGGGTTTCAGGTGTCTCCAGAGCCAGAGATTGACCCGCTTCCTACATACAGTTTGTTCCACATTTGGGAGTCAGAGCAGCGAACAGCTCTTGACTGGGCTGAGCGGGAACTTACAAATTGGTGCATTCAAACCAAATGAAATTCATTTGGAACAGCCACTTTACAATAGTGCATCTAAAATATTTTAAGGGGGACAATGCAGTGATAAGGATTACTTTATCCTATCTAGGTATTCCTTAAAAGGTGGGGTTTAGGTGTCTCCGGAAGGTGGTGAAGGGAACGCTGTCCTGGCGTCGTGAGGGAGTTTGTTCCACCATTGAGGAGCCAGTAGCAGCGAGTACAGTTTTGACTGGGCTGAGCGGGAACTGTAAACAAAGTTCCTCAGTGGTAGGGAGGCGAGCAGGCCAGAGGTGGATGAACGCAGTGCCCTTATTGGGTGTAGGGCCTGATCCAGAGCCTGGAGGTACTGAGGTGCCGTTCCCCTCACAGCTCCGTAGGCAAAGCACCATGGTCTTGTAGCGGATGCGAGCTTCAACTGGAAGCCAGTGGAGAGAGCGGAGGAGCGGGGTGACGTGAGAGAACTTAGGAAGGTTGAACACTAGACGGGCTGCGGCGTTCTGGATGAGTTGCCAGGGGGTTTAATGGCACAGGCAGGAGCCCAGCCAACAGCGGTAGTTGCAGTAATCCAGACGGGGAGATGACAAGTGCCTGGATTAGGACCTGCGCCGCTTCCTGTGTGAGGCAGGGTCGTACTCTGCGGATGTTGTAGAGCATGAACCTACAGGAACGGGCCACCGCCTTGATGTTAGTTGAGAACGACAGGGTGTTGTCCAGGATCACGCCAAGGTTCTTAGGCGCTCTGGGAGGAGGACACAATGGAGTTGTCAACCGTGATGGCGAAATCATGGAACGGGCAGTCCTTCCCCGGGAGGAAGAGCAGCTCCGTCTTGCGAAGTTCAGCTTGAGGTGGTGATCCGTCATCCACACTGATATGTCTGCCAGACATGCAGAGATGCGGTCGCCACCTGGTCATCAGAAGGGGGGAAAGGAGAAGATTAATTGTGTGTCGTCTGCATAGCAATGATAGGAGAGACCATGTGAGGTTATGACAGAGCCAAGTGACTTGGTGTATAGCGAGAATAGGAGAGGGCCTAGAACAGAGCCCTGGGGGACACCAGTGGTGAGGGCGTGGTGAGGAGACAGATTCTCACCACGCCACCTGGTAGGAACGACCTGTCAGGTAGGACGCAATCCAAGCGTGGGCCGCGCCGGAGATGCCCAACTCGGAGAGGGTGGAGAGAGGAGGATCTGATGGTTCACAGTATCGAAGGCAGCCGATAGGTCTAGAAGGATGAGAGCAGAGGAGAGAGAGTTAGCTTTAGCGGTGCGGAGCGCCTCCGTGATACAGAGAAGAGCAGTCTCAGTTGAATGACTAGTCTTGAAACCTGACTGATTTGGATCAAGAAGGTCATTCAGAGAGAGATAGCGGGAGAGCTGGACAAGGGATCGCACGTTCAAGAGTTTTGGAGAGAAAAGAAAGAAGGGATACTGGTCTGTAGTTGTTGACATCGGAGGATCGAGTGTAGGTTTTTATTTTATTTATTTTTTTTTATTTAACATGCCATCATGTTCTCACAAACAATGGTCCACCCCAAGTAAACTCTTACGTGACGCCAATTCATCTCTGTGAAGCTATATGTCGGGGGGTTGTTGGGTTGTTGGGATTAGGAATCGATTACGAAGAAATTTGACTGTAGGGCTGGCTACGTCCCGCAGGGGCTGGCCTGGCCGCAGGATGATTACAGTATTTACAGAACATCCCGGTGGCCAGCTTGTTTGCCAGGGATTAGAGGCAAAGAAATGAATCATATTTTTTAAGTCCCAAGTGTATCTGTGTCTCCCGCTCTGTCCCACTCTGTCTCTGTGCTTTACTAGTCCATATGCTGCTCCCCAGGGATTACCATGGGGGGAGGTTCTGGTCCTCTCGTCTGTTTCCTCCATCGCTCTACCTCTTTCTCATCTCTTATCCATCTCCTTACTTTTCATCTCTCTTTCCTCTCCTGCCTCGTTTCTCATTTTCTCATATCCCTTTATCCCTCTCTCTATTCCTCCTCTCCTATTTTTCTTTATCATCTCTCTGCTCCCTGACTATAGACGTGTAAATTAATAGAGGGGCAGTGTACCCTAGCGGTTAAGAGTGTTGGGCCAGTAACCAAAAAGGTCACTGGTTCGAACCCTGCTGTTACCGTGGAAAATATTCCGTTCTGCCCTTGGGGATGGCAATTAACTCAACAACAACTGCTCCGGTGATGTCGACTACGCAGCCCCACGCACCTCTCTGATTCAGAGGATGCATTCAGTTGTGCAACTGACTAGATATCTCCTTCCCTAATCTTCACTATCTTTGGGGTATCTCACAATTCATGTCAGGGGTTCCCACGTTTTTTTCACTCAGGCCCCTTCCAGCATTGGGTAACATCCCACACCTCCTCCTGCGTGCACGCGTCATGTCTATTTCTATGGGAACAAGCACTGTTCATGACACAAACTGTTCACACTCTCTTGTTGGTGGAGAACACATTTGAAGTTTAAAACTTATTTCTGCAATTCACACATTTTGAAAGGAGTGCCTATGGAAATTTAGCAGTTTTAAACAAATTGTCTTGCAATTCTATACATATTGGCATGTCCAATGTGTGTTCATGTGATATTTGAGTGACTCAAACATTACAACAAAATCTATGGGCTAAAAACGTAGCTTAAAAACGTTAGCTGACATGGGCTAGTTGATCTGGACATTTCTGTTATAAATAGCTCTAAGATCTGCAATGACTGACATGACAAGAGAAATTAACCAATTAAAAATTGACCCTGTGCATTCTATTATTACAACTTTTTAAGAGTAAACTGAAAGCCGGACTAAGTTCTTAAAAATATGACAACCCTCATACAGCCCCCACAGTTTGGGAACGACTGGCCTAGGGTATATGTTTTGGAAAAGAGAAGGCATTCATTTAGTAGAAATGGGCTTGGTGCTTGTAGTTTAGATGAGGTAACCTTGAAGACAAACTAGCAAAATTTTCTCATTTTTTACTATTTTCAAGATGCACAAACAAAAACACAGAATCATGTTTAATTCCACTTAAACTCATTCTACCATATTTGATATTTTTGGGCCATAAAATGCCTTGATGGCACTTTGTCAATCATAATGAAATTCTGTCTGAAGGATCCACTATGCTACACTTGTTTATTTGAGCTGTTCTTGCCTCAAATGAACAGGTCATGAATTTAAAAATCACACATGATTTATATCACCATCTTGTCACAACTGAATGGCTCAAATGCATTATGGAGATGAAGATAGAACAGCAATTATATGCAGGCAAACCTATAAAATGAAATGTATCCAGTCTGAAATGTACCGTAATAAGCTGGATGAATGAATGGCCAAGCATGTGCAAAGCTGTCATAAGGCAAAGGGTGGCTATTTGTATATATAATTTGTTTGTGGACATCGTGTTGAAATCTAATCTTACCGATAAGAATTTTGATATAAAAATGATGATCAATCAAACAAAAAAACACAGTACCATTACAGTCCTAAAACAAACTTTGGAGCATTGTCAATGGTCTCATATTAACAAAACATTTAGTAAAACTGATTGAGGATTATTTGTCTTTACATAATTGAATCATGTAAAGGGAAAGCCCAGATCAGCAGACCTACTTTGGGATGGGTAAAGATACAGCTGACAGATATTTGTTTAACTGCATTGGGGCTTGACAACCTATTGTCCAGTGCACATTTCTTTCTGGCTGGGGAGTTTAGCAAAAGACAGTGAAAGGCATATGGGGTCAACCATCCATGAAAAATACTAAATGTCTCTGCTTTGGGACAATTACCAATTGCAGCAGTCTTAGGCCAGCGTTTAATTGTGTTTCTACACGTGTTTCTCCTGCACGTCTGTGTGTGTTGTGCGTGCACAGAGTGTGTGTGTGGCGTGCACGTGTGTGTGTCCCATTTTGTAAATACAAGATCAAATTGTATTCTTTTCAGGGATACAACATGATAACAGATGTAAGATTGGGGTGTAGCTAAATGCTTGTGTTGCTTCAACTTAGTTGCAGTAGTATCTAACAGGTACATGTCAGCCCTGACCATAGAGAACTGATTCTCAACAATACACACAAATCTAAAAGTAAAATAGGGTGGGATTAAGAAATATATAAATATTAATCCCCAATTGAGCAATGTTTATTGTTGGCATTGTCATGCAGGTGAAAGAGGATCCCAAAAGCGACTTAACAGAAACAGAGTTTATTTAAGTCCAAACAGGAATAACAGAAATCCTTAGTCTGTAGAGGGGAATGACAAGAGAAGCGGCCACAGACTGCAGGTCGCCGGGGTAGGCGCAGGCCGTAGTAGACAGAGACACCTGCTCACACGCAGCATCTGATGAAGGCAAAAACACGACAGGACAGGGCGAAACACAATCACAGCATGGTGAATACAAAACAAGGAACCGACGGGACAGGAACGGAACACAAAGGAATAAATAGGGACTCTAATCAGGGGAAAGGATCGGGAACAGGTGTGGGAAGACTAAATGATGATTAGGGGAATAGGAACAGCTGGGAGCAGGAACGGAACGATAGAGAGAGGAGAGAGAGGGGAGGGGGAGAGAGAGGGATAGAAAAAGGGAACGAACCTAATAAGACCAGCAGGGGAAACGAACAGAAGGAAAAGCAAAATGACAAGATGATATAAGACAAAACATGACAGTACCCCCCACTCACCGAGCGCCTCCTGGCGCTCTCGAGGAGGAACACTGGCGGCAACGGAGGAAATCATAGATCAAACGGTCCAGCACGTCCCGAGAAAGAACCCAACTCCTCTCCTCAGACCGTAACGTAAAAACGATAAAAAGGGAAACTAGGGTACTACTCTAAAAAAAAATGAGAACTAGGGACAGACTGAGACACAGCAAGGGCAGGAACAAGAACAGGAGAGATGCGATGGCAGGGAACAGACTGAGACCCAGCAAGACCAGGAGCAGAAGCAGAAAAAAATTACCAGACTTCTTCTGCGCGCAGTCTGAACACGCAGCCACGAAACGGCGCGTGTCACGCTCCTGAGTCGGCCACCAAAAGCGCTGGCGAATAGACGCAAGAGTGCCTCGAACACCGGGATGACCAGCTAACTTGGCAGAGTGAGCCCACTGAAGAACAGCCAGACGAGTGGAAACAGGAACGAAAAAGGAGGTTACTAGGACAAGCGCGCGGCGACGCAGTGTGCGTGAGTGCTTGCTTAACCTGTCTTTCAATTCCCCAGACTGTCAACCCGACAACACGCCCATAAGGAAGAATCCCTCGAGATCAGTAGAAGCCACAGAAGAACTAAACAGACGGGATAAGGCATCAGGCTTGGTGTTCTTGCTACCCGGACGGTAAGAAATCACAAACTCGAAACGAGCGAAAAACAACGCCCAACGAGCTTGACGGGCATTAAGTCGTTTGGCAGAACGGATGTACTCAAGGTTCTTATGGTCTGTCCAAACGACAAAGGAACGGTCGCCCTCCAACCACTGTCGCCATTCGCCTAGGGCTAAGCGGATGGCGAGCAGTTCACGGTTACCCACATCATAGTTGCGCTCAGATGGCGACAGGCGATGAGAAAAATAAGCGCAAGGATGAACCTTATCGTCAGACTGGAAGCGCTGGGATAGAATGGCTCCCACGCCTACCTCTGAAGCGTCAACCTCGACAATGAATTGTCTAGTGACGTCAGAGTAACGAGGATAGGAGCGGACGTAAAACGTTCTTTTAGAAGATCAAAAGCTCCCTGGGCGGAACCGACCACTTAAAACACGTCTTGACAGAAGTAAGAGCTGTGAGAGGGGCAGCAACTTGACCGAAATTACGAATGAAACGCCGATAGAAATTAGCGAAACCTAAAAAGCGCTGCAACTCGACACGTGACCTTGGAACGGGCCAATCACTGACAGCTTGGACCTTAGCGGAATCCATCTGAATGCCTTCAGCGGAAATAACGGAACCGAGAAAAGTAACGGAGGAGACATGAAAAGAGCACTTCTCAGCCTTTACGTAGAGACAATTCTCTAAAAGGCGCTGTAGAACACGTCGAACGTGCTGAACATGAATCTCGAGTGACGGAGAAAAAATCAGGATATCGTCAAGATAGACAAAAACAAAAATGTTCAGCATGTCTCTCAGAACATCATTAACTAATGCCTGAAAAACAGCTGGCGCATTGGCGAGACCGAACGGCAGAACCCGGTACTCAAAATGCCCTAACGGAGTGTTAAACGCCGTTTTCCACTCGTCCCCTCTCTGATGCGCACGAGATGGTAAGCGTTACGAAGGTCCAACTTAGTAAAGCACCTGGCTCCCTGCAGAATCTCGAAGGCTGATGACATAAGGGGAAGCGGATAACGATTCTTAACCGTTATGTCATTCAGCCTCGATAATCCACGCAGGGGCGCAGAGTACCGTCCTTCTTCTTAACAAAAAGAACCCCGCCCGGCCGGAGAAGAAGAAGGCACTATGGTACCGGCGTCAAGAGACACAGACAAATAATCCTCGAGAGCCTTACGTTCGGGAGCCGACAGAGAGTATAGTCTACCTCGAGGAGGAGTGGTCCCCGGAAGGAGATCAATACTACAATCATACGACCGGTGAGGAGGAAGGGAGTTGGCTCGGGACCGACTGAAGACCGTGCGCAGATCATGATATTCCTCCGGCACTCCTGTCAAATCGCCAGGTTCCTCCTGAGAAGTAGGGACAGAAGAAACGGGAGGGATGGCAGACATTAAACACTTCACATGACAAGAAACGTTCCAGGATAGGATAGAATTACTAGACCAATTAATAGAAGGATTATGACATACTAGCCAGGGATGACCCAAAACAACAGGTGTAAACGGTGAACGGAAAATCAAAAAAGAAATAGTCTCACTGTGGTTACCAGATACTGTGAGGGTTAAAGGTAGTGTCTCAAATTTGATACTGGGAAGATGACTACCATCTAAGGCAAACATGGGCGTAGGCTTGTCTAACGGTCTGAAAGGAATGTTATGTTTCCGAACCCATGCTTCGTCCATGAAACAACCCTCAGCCCCAGAGTCAATCAAGGCACTGCATGTAGCACCCGAACCGGTCCAGCGTAGATGGACCGACATAGTAGTACAAGATCTAGATGAAGAGACCTGAGTAGTAGCGCTCACCAGTAGCCCTCCGCTTACTGATGGGCTCTGGCCTCTTACTGGACATGAATTAACAAAATGTCCAGCAACTCCGCAATAGAGGCACAGGCGGTTGGTGATCCTCCGTTCCTCTCCTTAGTCGAGATGCGAATCCCTCCCAGCTGCATGGGCTCAGTCTCAAAGCCAGAGGAGGGAGATGGTTGTGATGCGGAGCAGGGAAACACCGTTGATGCGAGCTCTCTTCCACGAGCCCGGTGACGAAGATCTACCCGTCGTTCTATGCGGATGGCGAGAGCAATCAAAGAGTCCACATCTGAAGGAACCTCCCGGGAGAGAATCTCATCCTTAACCACTGCGTGGAGTCCCTCCAGAAAACGAGCGAGCAGCGCCGGCTCGTTCCACTCACTAGAGGCAGCAAGAGTGCGAAACTCAATAGAATAATCCGTTATGGACCGTTCACCTTGGCATAATGAAGCCAGGGCCCTAGAAGCCTCCCTACCAAAAACTGAACGGTCAAAAACCCGAATCATCTCCTCTTTAAAGTTCTGGAACTTGTTAGAGCAATCAGCCCTTGCCTCCCAGATAGCTGTGCCCCATTCTCGAGCCCGGCCAGTAAGGAGTGAAATGACGTAAGCAACCCGAGCTCTCTCTCTAGAGTATGTGTTGGGTTGGAGAGAGAACACAATCTCACACTGCGTGAGAAAGGAGCGGCACTCAGTGGGCTGCCCGGAGTAGCAAGGTGGGTTATTAACCCTAGGTTCTGGAGACTCGGCAGGCCAGGAAGTAACAGGTGGCACGAGACGTAGACTCTGGAACTGTCCAGAGAGGTCGGAAACCTGAGCGGCCAGGTTCTCCACGGCATGGCGAGCAGCAGACAATTCCTGCTCGTGTCTGCCGAGCATAGCTCCTTGGATCTTGACGGCAGTGTAACGAGCGTCTGAAGTCGCTGGGTCCATTCCTTGGTCGGTTCCTTCTGTCATGCAGGTGATAGAGGACCCAAAAGCGACTTAACAGAAACAGAGTTTATTTAAGTCCAAACAGGGAATAACAGAAATCCTCTAGTCTGTAGAGGGGAATGACAAGAGAAGCGGCCACAGACTGCAGGTCGCTCGGGTAGGCGCAGGCCGTAGTAGACAGAGACACCTGCTCACACGCAGCATCTGATGAAGGCAAAACACGACAGGACAGGGCGAAACACAATCACAGCATGGTGAATACAAAACAAGGAACCGACGGGACAGGAACGGAACACAAAGGAATAAATAGGGACTCTAATCAGGGAAAGGATCGGGAACAGGTGTGGGAAGACTAAATGATGATTAGGGAATAGGAACAGCTGGGAGCAGGAACGGAACGATAGAGAGAGGAGAGAGAGGGAGGGGGAGAGAGAGGGATAGAAAAAGGGAACGAACCTAATAAGACCAGCAGGGGGAAACGAACAGAAGGAAAAGCAAAATGACAAGATGATATAAGACAAAAC
>NW_025751636.1:0-14703 GCF_021184085.1 Oncorhynchus gorbuscha
ACTGATCCACCATGTTGTTTTTCTCTGTCGTAGAGCTTCACCCAGAGTCTGAAGAGAAGGATGTCCTTGAAGAACACACTGTACTCAGTACTGATCCACCATGTTGTTTATCTCTGTTGTAGAGCTTCACCCAGAGTCTGAAGAGAAGGATGTCCTTGAAGAACACACTGTACTCAGTACTGATCCACCATGTTGTTTTTCTCTGTCGTAGAGCTTCACCCAGAGTCTGAAGAGAAGGATGTCCTTGAAGAACACACTGTACTCAGTACTGATCCACCATGTTGTTTTTCTCTGTCGTAGAGCTTCACCCAGAGTCTGAAGAGAAGGATGTCCTTGAAGAACACACTGTACTCAGTACTGATCCACCATGTTGTTTTTCTCTGTCGTAGAGCTTCACCCAGAGTCTGAAGAGAAGGATGTCCTTGAAGAACACACTGTACTCAGTACTGATCCACCATGTTGTTTTCTCTGTCGTAGAGCTTCACCCAGAGTCTGAAGAGAAGGATGTCCTTGAAGAACACACTGTACTCAGTTGTTTATCTCTGTCCACCATGTTGTTTTTCTCTGTCGTAGAGCTTCACCCAGAGTCTGAAGAGAAGGATGTCCTTGAAGAACACACTGTACTCAGTACTGATCCACCATGTTGTTTTCTCTGTCGTAGAGCTTCACCCAGAGTCTGAAGAGAAGGATGTCCTTGAAGAACACACTGTACTCAGTACTGATCCACCATGTTGTTTATCTCTGTCGTAGAGCTTCACCCAGAGTCTGAAGAGAAGGATGTCCTTGAAGAACACACTGTACTCAGTACTGATCCACCATGTTGTTTATCTCTGTCGTAGAGCTTCACCCAGAGTCTGAAGAGAAGGATGTCCTTGAAGAACACACTGTACTCAGTACTGATCCACCATGTTGTTTATCTCTGTCGTAGAGCTTCACCCAGAGTCTGAAGAGAAGGATGTCCTTGAAGAACACACTGTACTCAGTACTAATCCACCATGTTGTTTATCTCTGTCGTAGAGCTTCACCCAGAGTCTGAAGAGAAGGATGTCCTTGAAGAACACACTGTACTCAGTACTGATCCACCATGTTGTTTTTCTCTGTCGTAGAGCTTCACCCAGAGTCTGAAGAGAAGGATGTCCTTGAAGAACACACTGTACTCAGTACTGATCCACCATGTTGTTTTTCTCTGTTGTAGAGCTTCACCCAGAGTCTGAAGAGAAGGATGTCCTTGAAGAACACACTGTACTCAGTACTGATCCACCATGTTGTTTTTCTCTGTTGTAGAGCTTCACCCAGAGTCTGAAGAGAAGGATGTCCTTGAAGAACACACTGTACTCCTGTGGAGTCACCTATGAGATTCTGTCAAATATACCAAAGGTAAACCGCTTCACTGTTCCTGTGCGATGTCAGTGTCACTGTGTTAAATATAGTATACCAACAATAACTAGTCTGAACCATCTGCAGGGGACTAGTATCCAAATAAAGTTAGAAACTATTTTATTTCATTTTTGGTATCCAGAGAAAATGGTACAATAAAAGTATTGTTCATTCATTTTCTTAAGGAGTGAGGGAGTCCCCCTTCTCACGTGTTTTAGGTGTATTTAATTAGACAGGTTGTATTTTATATCAAATCAAAGGTTATGTGTCACATGCTTGGTAGACAACAGGTGTAGACTGACGTTGAGAATGCTTCCTTACGGGTCCTTTTCCAACAATGCAGTTAAAGATCAAATAAAACATTGTGACAGTGAATAACAAATAAAAATAACAACTAAAAATAACATGGCTATCTATATACAGGAAGTGGAAAATAACATGGCAATCTATATACAGGAAGTAGAAAATAACATGGCTATCTATATACAGGAAGTAGAAAATAACATGGCTATCTATATAGAGGAAGTAGAAAATAACATGGTTATCTATATACAGGGAGTAGAAATAACATGGCTATCTATATAGAGGAAGTAGAAAATAACATGGCTATCTATATACAGGAAGTAGAAAATAACATGGTTATCTATATACAGGGAGTAGAAATAACATGGCTATCTATATAGAGTAAGTAGAAAATAACATGGTTATCTATATACAGGGAGTAGAAATAACATGGCTATCTATATAGAGGAAGTAGAAAATAACATGGCTATCTATATACAGGAAGTAGAAAATAACATGGCTATCTATATAGAGGAAGTAGAAAATAACATGGCTATCTATATACAGGAAGTAGAAAATAACATGGCTATCTATATAGAGGAAGTAGAAAATAACATGGCTATCTATATACAGGAAGTAGAAAATAACATGGCTATCTATATACAGGGAGTAGAAAATAACATGGCTATCTATATACAGGGAGTAGAAAATAACATGGCTATCTATATACAGGAAGTAGAAAATAACATGGCTATATACAGGAAGTAGAAAATAACATGGCTATCTATATACAGGAAGTAGAAAATAACATGGCTATCTATATACAGGGAGTAGAAAATAACATGGCTATCTATATACAGGAAGTAGAAAATAACATGGCTATCTATATACAGGGAGTAGAAAATAACATGGCTATCTATATACAGGAAGTAGAAAATAACATGGCTATATACAGGAAGTAGAAAATAACATGGCTACATTGTTAACTATCTTAGACAGCTATACCACCCTAGGACACAGTTTGGTTAACTCTCTTGTAAATGTTGTGTTTTATTGTAATTTAATAATGTTGTATTGTAATATGATAATGTTGTGTTGTAATGTAATATAATAATGTTGTCACGCCCTGGTCGAAGTATTTTGTGTTTATCTTTATTTATTTGGTCAGGCCAGGGTGTGGCATGGGTTTGTGTATGTATTGGGATTGTAGCTAGTGGGGTGTTCTGGTTAAGTCTATGGCTGTCTGAAGTGGTTCTCAATCAGAGGCAGGTGTTTATCGTTGTCTCTGATTGGGAACCATATTTAGGCAGCCATATTCTTTGAGTTTGTCGTGGGTGATTGTCCTGAGTGTCTTTGTTCCTTGTTCTGTGTGTATGTGCACCAGTATTAGGCTGTTTCGGTTTTCATTACGTTTATTGTTTTGTAGGTTTTGTATTTAGATTCGTGTTACGTTTGTTCATTAAACATGGATCGCAATCTACACGCTGCATCCGACTCTCCTTCACACCCTAGAAAACCGTTACAAATGTTGTATTGTAGTGTAATAATGTTGTGTTTTATTGTAGTGTAATAATGTTGTGTTTTATTGTAGTGTAATAATGTTGTGTTTTATTGTAGTGTAATAATGTTGTGTTTTATTGTAGTGTAATAATGTTGTGTTTTATTGTAGTGTAATAATGTTGTGTTTTATTGTAGTGTAATAATGTTGTATTGTAATATAATAATGTTGTGTTTTATTGTAGTGTAATAATGTTGTATTGTAATATAATAATGTTGTGTTTTATTGTAGTGTAATAATGTTGTATTGTAATATAATAATGTTGTGTTTTATTGTAGTGTAATAATGATTGTAATAATAATGTTTGTTTTATTGTAATGTTGTAATGTAATGTTGTGTTGTAATATGATAATATTGTTGTATTGTAATATGATAATATTGTTGTATAAATGTAATGTTGTTGTATTGTAATATGATAATATTGTTGTATTGTAATATGATAATATTGTTGTATTGTAATATGATAATATTGTTGTATTGTAATATGATAATATTGTTGTATTGTAATATGATAATGTTGTTGTATTGTAATATGATAATGTTGTTGTGTTGTAATATGATAATGTTGTTGTATTGTAATATGATAATATTGTTGTATTGTAATATGATAATGTTGTTGTATTGTAATATGATAATATTGTTGTGTTGTAATATGATAATGTTGTTGTATTGTAATATGATAATATTGTTGTGTTGTAATATGATAATGTTGTTGTGTTGTAATATGATAATGTTGTTGTGTTGTAATATGATAATGTTGTTGTGTTGTAATATGATAATGTTGTTGTGTTGTAATATGATAATGTTGTGTTTTATTGTAGTGTAATAATGTTGTATTGTAATATAATAATGTTGTGTTGTATTGTAATATGATAATATTGTTGTATTGTATTG
Organism: Oncorhynchus gorbuscha; assembly: GCF_021184085.1. Lineage (NCBI taxonomy): Eukaryota > Metazoa > Chordata > Actinopteri > Salmoniformes > Salmonidae > Oncorhynchus > Oncorhynchus gorbuscha. The sequence goes on from NW_025751636.1 coordinate 4,112, forward strand.
TAATGATGATGTTGATGTAATATGATAATGTTGTTGTGTTGTTGTTGTGTTGTAATATGATAATGTTGTGTTTTATTGTATTGTAATAATGTTGTATTGTAATATAATAATGTTGTGTTGTATTGTAATATGATAATATTGTTGTATTGTAATGTGATAATGTTGTTGTGTTGTAGTATGATGATGTTGTATTGTAATATGATAATGTTGTTGTATTGTAATGTGATAATGTTGTTGTGTTGTAGTATGATGATGTTGTATTGTAATATGATAATGTTGTTGTGTTGTAGTATGATGATGTTGTATTGTAATATGATGTTATGTTGTAATGTAATATGATAATGTTCTAATATGATGATGTGATATGATAATGTTGCAATGTAATACGATAATGTTGTGTTGTAATATAATAATGTTGGTGTATTGTCAAATGGTAATGTTGTAATGTAATAATGGTGTATTGTCATATAATAATGCTGTTGTATTGTAATTTGATAATGTTGTAATGCAATATGATAATGTTGTGTTGTAATATAATAATGTTGTTGTATTGTCAAATGGTAATGTTGTAATGTAATAATGGTGTATTGTCATATAATAATGCTGTTGTATTGTAATTTGATAATGTTGTAATGCAATATGATAATGTTGTGTTGTAATATGATCGTGTTGTAATATAATAATGTTTTTGTTATGTAATATGATGCTGTTGTAATATGATAATGTTGTCTTGTGATATGATAATGTAGTGGTGTGATGTAATGTAATAATGTTGTATTGTCATAGAATAATGTTGTTGTATTGTAATATGATAATGTTGTCTTGTGATATGATAATGTAGTGGTGTGATGTAATGTAATAATGTTGTATTGTCATATAATAATGTTGTTGTATTGTAATATGATAATGTTGTCTTGTGATATGATAATGTAGTGTGGTGATGTAGTGTAATAATGTTGTATTGTCATATAATAATGTTGTTGTAATGTAATATGATAATGTTGTGTTGTGATGTAATAATGGTGTGTCCAGGCATCTGAGGAGCCTGAGGAGAGAGAGACTCTGGCCCTGATGGCAGCGAGGGGAGACGGTGAGGAGAGTCAGGATGGACAGACCTACATAGAGCAATACACCAGAGGACTTCTGGAGGTGGAGAATATACTGAGCCTGGAGAGACTCAGACAGGTACCTCTCACACACATTTCACACACACACTTCACACACTTCACACACACTTCACATACTTCACACACTTCACACACACACAATTCACACACTACACACACACACACACACATACACACACACACACACACACACACACACACACACACACACACACACACACACACACACACACACACACACACACACACACACACACACACACACACACACACACACACACGTTTCACACACACACACACACGTTTCACACACACACACACACGTTTCACACACACACACACACACACACACACACACACACACACACACACACACACACACACACACACACACACACACACACACACACACACTTTTCACACACACACACACACACACCCACCCACTTCACGCTGTTGAATCGTACTGCCTCTTGCTGGTAAATGAGGAGTTTAGATGTGTGTGAATCCTGTGTGGTTTGTGTAACGGAGGTTTCTAGATGGATCACTGCCAACCACATTTCTCTCTGGGGACAATAACGTTTGTTTGATTGATGTCATCAGGCGGTGACGGTGAAGGAAGCTCTGTCTGTAAAAGGGAGAAACATCAGAAGGAGCTTCAGCACCCCCAACGTACAGCACGTAAGAGACACACACCAGCACCCCCAACGTACAGCATGTAAGAGACACACACACACCAGCACCCCCAACGTACAGCATGTAAGAGACACACACACCAGCACCCCCAACGTACAGCATGTAAGAGACATACACGCCAGTACCCCCAACGTACAGCATGTAAGAGACATACACGCCAGTACCCCCAACGTACAGCATGTAAGAGACATACACGCCAGTACCCCCAACGTACAGCATGTAAGAGACATACATGCCAGTACCCCCAACGTACAGCATGTAAGAGACATACACGCCAGTACCCCCAACGTACAGCATGTAAGAGACACACACACCAGTACCCCCAACGTACAGCATGTAAGAGACATACACACACACCAGCACCCCCAACGTACAGCATGTAAGAGACACACACACCAGCACCCCCAACGTACAGCATGTAAGAGACACACACACCAGCACCCCCAGCGTACAGCACGTAAGAGACATACACACCCACACCAGTACCCCCAACGTACAGCATGTAAGAGACATACACACCAGTACCCCCAACGTACAGCATGTAAGAGACACACACACCAGCACCCCCAGCGTACAGCACGTAAGAGACATACACACCCACACCAGTACCCCCAACGTACAGCATGTAAGAGACATACACACCAGCACCCCCAACGTACAGCATGTAAGAGACACACACACCAGCACCCCCAGCGTACAGCACGTAAGAGACATACACACCCACACCAGCACCCCCAACGTACAGCATGTAAGAGACACACACACCAGCACCCCCAACGTACAGCATGTAAGAGACACACACACCAGCACCCCCAGCACAGCACGTAAGAGACACACACACCCCAGCACCCCCCAACGTACAGCATGTAAGAGACACACACACACCAGCACCCCCAACGTACAGCATGTAAGAGACACACACACCAGTACCCCCAACGTACAGCATGTAAGAGACACACACACACCAGCACCCCCAACGTACAGCATGTAAGACAGAAATGTGTGTCAGTGAGAGTTAGTGATCACTTGCTGTTGTTTTCAGACTTCCTGCAGCAAAACAGACCTGATTGGCTGGGAGGATGTAGACTGGAAGGTAGAGTACAGTAGGATGGTTCATTATTATAAACAGACCTGATTGGCTGGGAGGATGTAGACTGTACAGTACAGTAGGATGGTTCATTATTATAAACAGACCTGATTGGCTGGGAGGATGTAGACTGGACGGTACAGTACAGTAGGATGGTTCATTATTATAAACAGACCTGATTGGCTGGGAGGATGTAGACTGGACGGTACAGTACAGTAGGATGGTTCATTATTATAAACAGACCTGATTGGCTGGGAGGATGTAGACTGGAAGGTACAGTACAGTAGGATGGTTCATTATTATAAACAGACCTGATTGGCTGGGAGGATGTAGACTGGACGGTACAGTACAGTAGGATGGTTCATTATTATAAACAGACCTGATTGGCTGGGAGGATGTAGACTGGACGGTACAGTACAGTAGGATGGTTCATTATTATAAACAGACCTGATTGGCTGGGAGGATGTCGACTGGACGGTACAGTACAGTAGGATGGTTCATTATTATAAACAGACCTGATTGGCTGGGAGGATGTAGACTGGACGGTACAGTACAACAGTATGACTCTTTATTAAACAGTCTGTCTCGTGGATCTCTTACTGTAGGTCTACTGATCTAACCCATAGAATGGAAATGTCTAATAATACTGTACTGTCTGGTCCTCTGTGACTCTAACCTGTCTGTCTGGTCCTCCAGGACCATTGTGACTCTAACCTGTCTGTCTGGTCCTCCAGGACCATTGTGACTCTAACCTGTCTGTCTGGTCCTCCAGGACCATTGTGACTCTAACCTGTCTGTCTGGTCCTCCAGGACCATTGTGACTCTAACCTGTCTGTCTGGTCCTCCAGGACCATTGTGACTCTAACCTGTCTGTCTGGTCCTCCAGGACCATTGTGACTCTAATCTGTCTGTCTGGTCCTCCAGGACCATTGTGACTCTAACCTGTCTGTCTGGTCCTCCAGGACCATTGTGACTCTAACCTGTCTGTCTGGTCCTCCAGGACCATTGTGACTCTAACCTGTCTGTCTGGTCCTCCAGGACCATTGTGACTCTAACCTGTCTGTCTGGTCCTCCAGGACCATTGTGACTCTAACCTGTCTGTCTGGTCCTCCAGGACCATTGTGACTCTAACCTGTCTGTCTGGTCCTCCAGGACCATTGTGACTCTAACCTGTCTGTCTGGTCCTCCAGGACCATTGTGACTCTAATCTGTCTGTCTGGTCCTCCAGGACCATTGTGACTCTAACCTGTCTGTCTGGTCCTCCAGGACCATTGTGACTCTAACCTGTCTGTCTGGTCCTCCAGGACCATTGTGACTAACCTGTCTGTCTGGTCCTCCAGGACCATTGTGACTCTAACCTGTCTGTGTGGTCCCCCAGGACCATTGTGACTCTAACCTGTCTGTCTGGTCCTCCAGGACCATTGTGACTAACCTGTCTGTCTGGTCCTCCAGGACCATTGTGACTCTAACCTGTCTGTGTGGTCCCCCAGGACCATTGTGACTCTAACCTGTCTGTCTGGTCCTCCAGGACCATTGTGACCTTCATCAGGATGTCTCTGACTGCACTCCCCAGGACGGTGGTTCTCTGTGTGGGACGCCACTCAGAAACAAGACAGAGAATCACGGTAAACAACCAGAAATCAACAGCATCAACTCCAGCTATAGTTGAGACCAGGAGGCCTGACCAGAAAACTCTTGTTTTAGGTCATATTTAGGGCCCTGAGTGTGTCAGGAAAAACCTCCAGGCCCTCCCTCCGTATGAGGACTGTAATAGAACTCAATGGCTGGTTTCCCAGACAGATTAAGAATAGTATAGGACTAAAAATCATTCTAAAAGTAGAATTTAAAGAGCTATGATGTTTGTTTTTACTAGTGCGTTCCCCCTCAGGTCTGGTACCAGAGAGCCCCACCTTCTTCAACTCCAGCCCGTTCAAGGCCCCTCTCTCCCCAGACGCCCAAGTTCCTCAAGTCTGCTGCCAGTCAGAGGAGAGCAAGACCAAGAGAGTCCTGGAGGCACGACCACTACTGGGACAGGAGGTATGGGCCACGACCATCCCTCTCTCTCTTTATCCATCCATCCATCCATCCCTCTCTCTCTCTCTCTCTCTCTCTCTCTCTCTCTCTCTCTCTAGTCATCTCTCTCTTTCTCTCTCTCTCTCTCTCTCTCTCTCTCTCTCTCTCTCTCTCTCTCTCGCTCTCGCTCTCTCTCTCTCTCTCTCTGTCTCTCTCTCTCTCTATCTAGTCATCTCTGGCCCTGTGTATCTCTCCTTTCTTTCTGTCTTTCCTTATTTCCTTTCCTGTGTTTTGCTTCTTCATCTCCTTTTTCTTCCCTGCCGTTCCCATGGTTTCTCTTCATTCTGAGTCCAGTGACATCCCTCCTTGTCTGCAATGTGACAGTATGACAATATGTCAGTAGTAGTCATTGAAAGCAGGACATTTTCCCATTCTAAGTGAATCCAGTACACACAGACGGATATTTACTACATTCAACAGCTACTAATTCTACTAAACCTGTCTGATTATCGCTGATTGTTCTGGCTGAATGTGATCTGCTCACATATGTTTATCTATTGTGTGAATGGGGAGCTCCATGCTCTAAATCTATTGTGTGAATGGGGAGCTCCATGCTCTAAATCTATTGTGTGAATGGGGAGCTCCATGTCTAAATCTATTGTGTGAATGGGGAGCTCCATGCTCCTAAATCTAGTGTGTGAATGGGGAGCTCCATGCTCTAAATCTATTGTGTGAATGGGGAGCTCCATGCTCTAAATCTTGTGTGTGAATGGGGAGCTCCATGCTCTAAATCTATTGTGTGAATGGGGAGCTCCATGCTCTAAATCTAGTGTGTGAATGGGGAGCTCCGTGCTCTAAATCTATTGTGTGAATGGGGAGCTCCATGCTAAATCTAAATCTCTTGTGTGAATGGGGGAGCTCCATGCTCTAAATCTATTGTGTGAATGGGGAGCTCCGTGCTCTAAATCTATTGTGTGAATGGGGAGCTCCGTGCTCTAAATCTATTGTGTGAATGGGGAGCTCCGTGCTCTAAATCTATTGTGTAAATGGGGGAGCTCCGTGCTCTAAATCTATTGTGTGAATGGGGAGCTCCGTGCTCTACATCTATTGTGTGAATGGGGAGCTCCGTGCTCTAAATCTATTGTGTGAATGGGGAGCTCCGTGCTCTAAATCTATTGTGTGAATGGGGAGCTCCGTGCTCTAAATCTATTGTGTGAATGGGGAGCTCCGTGCTCTAAATCTATTGTGTGAATGGGGAGCTCCATGCTCTAAATCTATTGTGTGAATGGGGAGCTCCGTGCTCTACATCTATTGTGTGAATGGGGAGCTCCGTGCTCTACATCTATTGTGTGAATGGGGAGCTCCATGCTCTACATCTATTGTGTGAATGGGGAGCTCCATGCTCTACATCTATTGTGTGAATGGGGAGCTCCATGCTCTACATCTATTGTGTGAATGGGGAGCTCCATGCTCTACATCTATTGTGTGAATGGGGAGCTCCATGCTCTAAATCTATTGTGTGAATGGGGAGCTCCATGCTCTAAATCTAAATCTATCTTGTGTGAATGGGGAGCTCCATGATCTAAATCTATTGTGTGAATGGGGAGCTCCATGCTCTAAATCTATTGTGTGACTGGGGAGCTCCATGCTCTAAATCTATTGTGTGAATGGGGAGCTCCATGCTCTAAATCTATTGTGTGAATGGGGAGCTCCATGCTCTAAATCTATTGTGTGAATGGGAAGCTCCATGCTCTAAATCTATTGTGTGAATGGGGAGCTCCATGCTCTAAATCTATTGTGTGAATGGGGAGCTCCGTGCTCTAAATCTATACCATCTCATCCAAAGCGCTGATGCGCTGCACTGAACTAGCATGACATTTAGGATGCCAACCATGTCCATCTAATACACATGGTTTTCCATTCAATGTGGCCTGCATGTCTGTATCACCAGTTCCACTAACTAACTAACTCTACACCCTATGGACTGTGCATGTATGTATGTTAACTCACCTGCTCCATGCATGCCTCCTGTGTGACTCCCATCTGCAGAGCATGCGCTCCTCATGTGTGGACAGCTCTGTGCTGCTCCCCCTCCCTGCCACGGCCAAGCCCCTGGCGCAGGCCCAGAGCGGGCAGCGAGGGCCACCGCAGCCCCTCCACCGCCACCTCACCCCCTCCACCCTCACCCTCAGTATCTGCACCAGCAGGAAGCTCAGCCTCACACTGCCACACACCGCTGTAAGTCACACACGCACACACACAAAAAATACCATGGTGCCTTGAAGTGACTACGGCATGAAGTGCATGATGTCATCAGCTCATGTTTTTTCCAACATCCTCTCAACCAACCACCAGTCCATCCATGGTTACAGTCGCTGTCCTCAATGCATTTTAATATCATGTAGTAGGTGGTAGGCTCCAGTGGTGGCTGGTGACACAGTCAATCAGAAGACGGCTCTTTGTAACAGCTGGAATGGAAGACATTGAATGGTATCAAATATATCAAACACTTCTTTGATTTCATTCAACCCCCCACCAGCCTCCACCGAGAAATTCTGATAGGTTCTGATAGGCTCCCCTGATAGGCTCTGATAGGCTCCACCGATAGGCTCCCCGATAGGCTCCCCGATAGGCTCCCCTGATAGGCTCCCCCTGATAGGCTCCCGATAGGCTCCCTGATAGGCTCCCCTGATAGGCTCCCCTGATAGGCTCCCTGATAGGCTCCCTGATAGGCTCCCCTGATAGGCTCCCCTGATAGGCTCCCTGATAGGCTCCTTGATAGGCTCCAGAAACTGATAGGGCTGATAGGCTCCCTGATCTCTGATAGGCTCCCTGATAGGTTCTGTCCTGTGTAGGCTCCCCCGATAGGCTCCCCCTAGGTCTGATAGGCTCCCTGATGTCGATAGGCTCCCCTGTAGGCTCCCCTGCCGTCTGTCATTGTCTCTGGTGGGTTCTGTCCTGTGTCTCCGTCTGTCCCTGTGTGATGTCTGTCCTGTGTCCCCGTCTGTCCCTGTGTGATGTCTGTCCTGTGTCCCTGTCTGTCCCTGTGTGGTGTCTGTCCTGTGTCTGTCTGTCCCTGTGTGGTGTCTGTCCTGTGTCTGTTTGTGTCTGTTTATCCTGTGGTCACCCTGGGTGGTGTCTGTCTCTGTGTGGTGTCTGTCTCTGTGTGGTGTCTGTCTCTGTGTGGTGTCTGTCTCTGTGTGGTGTCTGTCTCTGTGTGGTGTCTGTCTGTGTGGTGTCTGTCTCTGTGTGGTGTCTGTCTCTGTGTGGTGTCTGTCTCTAGTGGGTGTCTATTCCAGGACTCTGAGGAGGGAGACAGACATGGCCCTGAGTTTGGGTCTGGGCCTCAGGACTTCCACAGCTTCCAGTCCTACATCCCAGAGGACTTTGCCAACCTGGAGGGTGTACAACGCTGCCCCTGGAGAGCGGGGAGGGGGGCGGGGGCAGGGGAGAGCTGAGGGGGGTCGGGGAGGTGGTGGAGGGGGAAAGAGGGGGTTCCCGGAGCCCCACCGCCAGCAGCTGCACCAGCGGTTACTTCCCACAGTGCCTCAGACGCCACGCTCTCTGACGTGCCATTGAGGCCAGCGACAGCTCCGACCAGCTCAGCGCCTCCGCAGTGGCTCAAGACAGAAATGACCCTGACCGGGAAACCCGACAACCTCCACCCCCACGAGTCCCCCTCCTTCCACTGCACCAGCACGCCCAAGGCTGTAACCAGACCAGAAGTGTCCCGCCGTGGGTGACACCTCGACCCCCTGCGTGTCCCCCCCGGCGTCCCCTCCCAGCCCCCTCCCCACCCCCCAAACCACCACCTCCCCTCTCCCCCTGTCAGTATTCCTAACTGCTCAGAGCAGCCACCCTCCCCGCGGCCCCCGCTGGGTGTGTCCTCAGCCAGCCCAGGAGTTTGCTAGACTTGGCAATGAATGACGGCATGGGAGGATCTGGGTGAGCTGGGACACTTCCAGCCTGGGGATGCAACCACACATATCCCCTGTCCCAGCGGAGAGGAGAAAGGCTCTTGACAGCAGGCACCAGACCTCTGACAAAGACCTGACGTCATCAACACACAACAACAACAACATACATCTCACCCAGGTAACGCCCCAGCTCCCTCAGCAATTCCACCACACCTCCACAATCGGCAACAGTGTATTGGGAAATGAGCTGCCCTGCCCACCACCCTCCAGCCCGCCAGGCCAGCTAGCAGAAGGGGAGAGCCCAGGCATCCAGGAGCCAATTCAGGGAGACTCCTTCTTCCAGGGAGCCCCTGTCCCAGCCCAAGCTGCCCTAGCCCCAACCCCAGCAGCACTGAGGCCTCTGGGGACGAGGGCTCTGGTTCTCCGTGCCCAGCTGCCTGACTGATGGCTCCCGGGGAGCAGGTATGGGTGGGGAAGAGGAGCGGCACGGTGCACTACGTCGGCGGGGTGGAGTTCGCCAAGGATCTGGGTCGGGTGCAGCTGGACCTGGCTGTGGTGAGTGGCTGTTTAGGTATCAAATGATGTTCTGTGTTATAATGATGTACTGGGATGCCTCCCAGTTCCTTATCTACTGTAGTGCCCTATATAGGGTGCACCCACAGTGTGCTGGCCAAAAGTAGTGCACTATATAGGGTGAGAATTCACTAATGGGGACATTCTCTTAAGAGTGCTGGTGCTCTTGGCAATACGCTAACTGAGCTTAACTAGACCTGTGGAGGAACCTGTCATGTGTTTGAGATGTGTATGGTAATGGTCACATGACTCCTGAATATCCCTCTGTCTCCACTGTCCAGGCAAGCACAACGGACAGTCCAGGGGAGGGTTTACTTCCGCTGTCCTCCGCCACGGGTGTCTGGGCTGCTTCTCCTGTCTCACTAGAGGACCCCCCTCCATGGACACCACAGACACCCAGCCTCTGGTCCGATAAAATTCACTAAACCCCCAAATTCCCAGTCTTTCCAGGAATCCCGGTTGGAATATTCCCAGAATCAGAGGAATAAGAAGGAACTCAGAATCCTCAAACCAGCATTTCTGGAAAACTGTAACTCAGGGAAAGAACTTTCACCCAGGACTATCATCTAAAGGTACCCAGATCCAGATCAGTTCCTACTAGACCAGGAAGCCAGATCTAGAACAGTTCCTACAGACTCTAGGGCCAGATCCAGAACAGTTCCTACTAGACCAGGGCCAGATCCAGAACAGTTCCTACTAGACCAGGGCCAGATCTAGAACAGTTCCAACTAGACCAGGGCCAGATCTAGAACAGTTCCTACTAGACCAGGGCCAGATCTAGAACAGTTCCTACTAGACCAGGGCCAGATCTAGAACAGTTCCTACTAGACCAGGGCCAGATCTAGAACAGTTCCTACTAGACCAGGGCCAGATCCAGAACAGTTCCTACTAGACCAGGGCCAGATCTAGAACAGTTCCTACTAGACCAGGGCCAGAACAGTTCCTACTAGACCAGGGGCAGATCCAGAACAGTTCCTACTAGACCAGGGCCAGATCCAGAACAGTTCCTACTAGACCAGGGCCAGAACAGTTCCTACTAGACCAGGGCCAGATCTAGAACAGTTTCTACTAGACCAGGGCCAGAACAGTTCCTACTAGACCAGGGCCAGATCTAGAACAGTTCCTACTAGACCAGGGCCAGATCCAGAACAGTTCCTACTAGACCAGGGCCAGATCCAG
>NW_025751637.1:0-14703 GCF_021184085.1 Oncorhynchus gorbuscha
TTCTCCACAGCAGGACAGTGTCAGGGTTCTCCACAGCAGGACAGTGTCAGGGTTCTCCACAGCAGGACAGTGTCAGGGTTCTCCACAGCAGGACAGTGTCAGGGTTCTCCACAGCAGGACAGTGTCAGGGTTCTCCACAGCAGGACAGTGTCAGGGTTCTCCACAGCAGGACAGTGTCAGGGTTCTCCACAGCAGGACAGTGTCAGGGTTCTCCACAGCAGGACAGTGTCAGGGGTCTCCACAGCAGGACAGTGTCAGGGTTCTAGTGGACATGTGGTCTTCTCCACAGCAGGACAGTGTCAGGGTTCTCCAAAGCAGGACAGTGTCACGGTTCTAGTGGAGATGTGGTCTTCTCCACAGCAGTACAGTGTCAGGGTTCTAGTGGATATGTGGTCTTCTCCACAGCAGAGAGATATCTCATCAGACATGCTGATGGGCTGTGGGAGAGGAGCTTTACACTGAGACCAGGTCACAGCAGAGAGATAAGTGTACTGTGTGTGTGTACGGTGGGTTTGTGTGTGTGTACGGTGTGTGTGTGTGTGTGTGTGTGTGTGTGTGTGTGTGTGTGTGTGTGTGTGTGTGTGTGCGCGCGTGCGTGCGCGCGTGCAGCGTGGTGCGTGCGGCAACCAGGCAACCAGGTGCGCAACGGTAACAGGTGGCTCCCCAATCGCGTGCGTGCAACTGCAGGTGGGTACTTCAATCAGTGCAGCTCAGCAGATGCGTGCAATCAGTGCGCGCAACGCGTGTGTGGTGGGTGGTCTGTCCTGACACCTCCGTGAGACGACCACACTGAGCCAGATTGAGGAGAGACTCCAGACAGATCAACTCAGGAGACATGGTGGAGTGGTGTCTGTGTTAGGATGTGATGAGGTGGGGGAGTGGTGTCTGTGTTAGTGTGATGAGGTGGGGGAGTGGTGTCTGTGTTAGTGGTGATGAGGTGGGGGAAAGGCATGGGGGAGTGGTGTCTGTGTTAGTGGTGATGAGGTGGGGGAGTGGAGTCTGTGTTAGAGGTGATGAGGTGGGGGAGTGGTGTCTGTGTTAGAGTGATGAGGTGGGGGAGTGGTGTCTGTGTTTGAGGTGATGAGGTGGGGGAGAGGCATGGGGGAGTGGTGTCTGTGTTTGGGGTGATGAGGTGGGGGAGAGGCATGGGGGAGTGGTGTCTGTGTTTGAGGTGATGAGATGGGGGAGTGGTGTCTGTGTTTGAGGTGATGAGATGGGGGAGTGATGTCTGTGTTAGAGGTGATGAGATGGGGGAGAGGCATGGGGGAGTGATGTCTGTGTTAGAGGTGATGAGATGGGGGAGTGGTGTCTGTGTTAGAGGTGATGAGATGGGGGAGTGGTGTCTGTGTTAGTGGTGATGAGGTGGGGGAGTGGTGTCTGTGTTAGAGGTGATGAGGTGGGGGAGTGGTGTCTGTGTTAGAGGTGATGAGATGAGGAAATTATGGTGTCTGTGTTTGTGAGGTGATGAGATGGGGGGAGAAGGCATGGGGGAGTGGTGTCTGTGTTTGAGGTGATGAGGGTGGGGGAGTGGTGTCTGTGTTAGAGGTGATGAGGTGGGGGAGAGGCATGGGGGAGTGATGAGGTGGGGGTGAGAGGTGGGGGAGTGGTGTCTGTGTTTCTGAGTGATGAGGTGGGGGAGGGATGTCTGTGTTAGAGTGTGATGGGGGAGAGGATGGGGGAGTGGTGTCTGTGTTTGAGGTGATGAGGTGGGTCTGTGTTTGAGGTGATGAGGTGGGGGAGTGGTGTCTGTGTTTGATGAGATGGGGGAGAGGCATGGGGGAGTGATGTCTGTGTTTGAGGTGATGAGATGGGGGAGTGGTGTCTGTGTTAGAGTGATGAGATGGGGGAGAGGCATGGGGGAGTGTGTCTGTGTTAGAGGTGATGAGATGGGGGAGTGGTGTCTGTGTTAGAGGTGATGAGATGGGGAGAGGTGTCTGTGTTAGTGGTGATGATGAGATGGGGGAGTGGTGTCTGTGTTTGAGGTGATGAGGTGGGGGAGTGGTGTCTGTGTTAGAGGTGATGAGATGGGGAGTGGTGTCTGTGTTAGAGGTGATGAGATGGGGGAGTGGTGTCTGTGTTAGTGGTGATGAGATGGGGGAGTGGTGTCTGTGTTAGTGGTGATGATGAGGTGGGGAGAGGCATGGGGAGTGATGTCTGTGTTAGTGGTGATGAGGTGGGGGGAATGATGTCTGTGTTAGAGGTGATGAGATGGGGGGAGTGGTGTGTGTTTGAGGTGATGATGGGGGGTGATGTCTGTGTTAGAGGAGGCATGGGGGAGTGGTGTCTGTGTTTGGGGTGATGAGTGGGGGAGAGGCATGGGGGAGTGGTGTCTGTGTTTGAGGAGGGATGAGATGGGGAGTGGTGTCTGTGTTTGAGGTGATGAGATGGGGGAGGCATGGGGATGCATGGGGAGTGGTGTCTGTGTTTGAGGTGATGAGATGGGGAGTGGTGTCTGTGTTAGAGGTGATGAGATGGGGGAGTGGTGTCTGTGTTAGAGGTGATGAGGTGGGGGGAGTGGTGTCTGTGTTAGAGGTGATGACTGAGTGGTGTGTGTTAGGAGGTGATGAGATGGGGAGTGGTGTGTCTGTGTTAGAGGTGATGAGATGGGGGAGTGATGTCTGTGTTAGAGGTGATGAGATGGGGGAGGCATGGGGGAGTGATGTCCGTGTTAGAGGTGATGAGAGAGGTGATGTCTGTGTTAGAGGTGATGAGATGGGGGAGTGATGTCTGTGTTAGAGGTGATGAGATGGGGAGTGGCGGTCTGTGTTGAGGTGATGAGGTGGGGGAGCATGGGGGTGTCTGTGTTAGAGGTGATGAGATGGGGGAGTGATGTCTGTGTTGAGGTGATGAGATGGGGGAGTGGTGTCTGTGTTTGAGGTGATGAGGTGGGGGAGAGGCATGGGGAGTGGTGTCTGTGTTTGAGGTGATGAGATGGGGGAGTGGATGTCTGTGTTAGAGGTGATGAGATGGGGGAGTGGTGTCTGTGTTAGAGGTGATGAGGTGGGGGAGAGGCATGGGGGAGTGGTGTCTGTGTTTGAGGTGATGAGGTGGGGGAGTGGTGTCTGTGTTAGAGTGATGAGGTGGGGGAGTGGGGGGTGTCTGTGTTAGAGGTGATGAGATGGGGAGAGGCATGGGGGAGTGGTGTCTGTGTTAGTGGTGATGAGGTGGGGGAGTGGTGTGTCTGTGTTAGAGGTGATGAGATGGGGAGTGATGTCTGTGTTAGAGGTGATGAGATGGGGGAGTGGTGTCTGTGTTTGAGGTGATGAGATGGGGGAGTGGTGTCTGTGTTAGGGGTATGACGATGGGGGAGAGGTGTCTGTGTTAGAGGTGATGAGGACGGGGAGTGGTGTCTGTGTTAGAGGTGATGAGGTGGGGGAGAGGCATGGGGGAGTGGTGTCTGTATTAGAGGTGATGAGGTGGGGGAGTGGTGTCTGTGTTATGGTGATGAGGTGGGGGGAGAGGCATGGGGGGAGTGGTGTCTGTGTTAGAGGTGATGAGGTGGGGGAGTGGTGTCTGTGTTAGAGGTGATGAGGTGGGGGAGTGGTGTCTGTGTTAGAGGTGATGAGACGGGGGAGTGATGTCTGTGTTAGAGGTGATGAGATGGGGGAGTGATGTCTGTGTTGAGGTGATGAGATGGGGGAGTGGTGTCTGTGTTAGAGGTGATGAGATGGGGGAGTGGTGTCCAGTTAGAGTGATGAGGTGGGGGACATGGGGGGAGTGGTGTCTGTGTTAGAGGTGATGAGATGGGGGGAGTGGTGTCTGTGTTAGTGGTGATGAGGTGGGGGAGTGGTGTCTGTGTTTGAGTGATGAGATGGGGGAGTGGTGTCTGTGTTAGAGGTGATGAGATGGGGAGTGGTGTCTGTGTTAGAGGTGATGAGGTGGGAGAGGCATGGGGGAGTGATGTCTGTGTTAGAGGTGATAGAGATGGGGGAAGGCATGGGGGAGTGGTGTCTGTGTTAGAGTGATGGAGTGGGGGGAGTGTGGCATGTGATGTCTGTGTTAGAGGTGATGAGATGGGGGAGAGGCATGGGAGTGGTGTCTGTGTTTGAGGTGATGAGATGGGGGGAGTGGTGTCTGTGTTTGAGGTGATGAGATGGGGGAGAGGCATGGGGGAGTGATGTCTGTGTTAGAGGTGATGAGGTGGGGGAGAGGATGGGGGAGTGGTGTCTGTGTTTGTGGTGATGAGATGGGGGAGTGGTGTCTGTGTTAGAGGTGATGAGATGGGGGAGTGGTGTCTGTGTTAGAGGTGATGAGATGGGGGAGTGGTGTCTGTGTTAGAGGTGATGAGATGGGGTGGTGTCTGTGTTAGAGGTGATGAGATGGGGGTGATGTCTGTGTTAGAGTGATGAGATGGGGGAGTGGTGTCTGTGTTAGAAGGTGATGAGATGGGGAGTGGTGTCTGTGTTAGAGGTGATGAGATGGGGGAGTGGTGTCTGTGTTAGAGGTGATGAGGTGGGGAGAGGCATGGGGGAGTGGTGTCTGTGTTAGAGGTGATGAGATGGGGAGTGGTGTCTGTGTTAGAGGTGATGAGATGGGGAGTGGTGTCTGTGTTAGAGGTGATGAGATGGGGAGTGATGTCTGTGTTAGAGGTGATGAGATGGGGAGTGGTGTCTGTGTTAGAGGTGATGAGATGGGGGAGTGGTGTCTGTGTTTGAGGTGATGAGATGGGGGAGTGGTGTCTGTGTTAGAGGTGATGAGGTGGGGGAGTGAGTGTCTGTGTTAGAGGTGATGAGATGGGGAGTGGTGTCTGTGTTAGAGGTGATGAGATGGGGAGTGGTGTCTGTGTTGAGGTGATGAGATGGGGGAGTGGTGTCTGTGTTAGAGGTGATGAGGTGGGGGAGTGGTGTCTGTGTTAGAGGTGATGAGATGAAGTGGTGTCTGTGTTTGAGGTGATGAGATGGGGGAGTGGTGTCTGTGTTTGAGGTGATGAGGTGGGGGAGTGGTGTCTGTGTTAGAGGTGATGAGGTGGGGGAGTGGTGTCTGTGTTAGAGGTGATGAGATGGGGGAGTGGTGTCTGTGTTAGAGGTGATGAGATGGGGGAGTGGTGTCTGTGTTAGAGGTGATGAGATGGGGGAGTGGTGTCTGTGTTAGAGGTGATGAGATGGGGGAGTGGTGTCTGTGTTTGAGGTGATGAGATGGTGGAGTGGTGTCTGTGTTGAGGTGATGAGGTGGGGGAGTGGTGTCTGTGTTAGTGGTGATGAGATGGGGGAGTGGTGTCTGTGTTAGAGGTGATGAGATGGGGGAGTGGTGTCTGTGTTAGTGGTGATGAGATGGGGGAGTGGTGTCTGTGTTAGAGGTGATGAGATGGGGGAGTGGTGTCTGTGTTTGAGGTGATGAGATGGGGGAGTGATGTCTGTGTTAGAGTGATGAGATGGGGGAGTGGTGTCTGTGTTTGAGGTGATGAGATGGGGGAGTGGTGTCTGTGTTTGAGGTGATGAGATGGGGAGTGGTGTCTGTGTTAGTGGTGATGAGATGGGGGAGTGGTGTCTGTGTTAGTGGTGATGAGATGGGGGAGTGGTGTCTGTGTTAGAGGTGATGAGATGGGGGAGTGGTGTCTGTGTTAGAGGTGATGAGATGGGGGAGTGGTGTCTGTATTAGAGGTGATGAGATGGGGGAGTGGTGTCTGTGTTAGAGGTGATGAGATGGGGGAGTGGTGTCTGTGTTAGAGGTGATGAGATGGGGGAGTGGTGTCTGTGTTAGAGGTGATGAGATGGGGGAGTGGTGTCTGTGTTAGAGGTGATGAGGTGGGGGAGTGGTGTCTGTTTGAGGTGATGAGGTGGGGGAGTGGTGTCTGTGTTTGAGGTGATGAGGTGGGGGGAGTGGTGTCTGTGTTAGAGGTGATGAGAGCATGGGGGAGTGGTGTCTGTGTTAGAGGTGATGAGGTGGGGGAGTGGTGTCTGTGTTTGAGGTGATGAGATGGGGAGTGGTGTCTGTGTTAGAGGTGATGAGATGGGGGAGTGGTGTCTGTGTTAGAGGTGATGAGATGGGGGAGTGGTGTCTGTGTTTGAGGTGATGAGGTGGGGGAGTGATGTCTGTGTTAGAGGTGATGAGATGGGGGAGTGGAGTCTGTGTTTGAGGTGATGAGATGGGGGAGAGGAGTCTGTGTTAGAGTGATGAGATGGGGGAGAGGTGTCTGTGTTAGAGGTGATGAGATGGGGGAGTGGTGTCTGTGTTTGAGGTGATGAGATGGGGGAGTGGTGTCTGTATTAGAGGTGATGAGATGGGGGAGTGGTGTCTGTGTTAGAGGTGATGAGGTGGGGAGTGGTGTCTGTGTTAGTGGTGATGAGGTGGGGGAGTGGTGTCTGTGTTAGAGGTGATGAGGTGGGGAGTGGTGTCTGTGTTAGAGGTGATGAGGTGGGGGAGTGGTGTCTGTGTTAGAGGTGATGAGGTGGGGGAGTGGTGTCTGTGTTAGAGGTGATGAGATGGGGGAGTGGTGTCTGTGTTAGTGGTGATGAGGTGGGGGAGTGGTGTCTGTGTTAGTGGTGATGAGATGGGGGAGTGGTGTCTGTGTTTGAGGTGATGAGGTGGGGGAGTGGTGTCTGTGTTAGAGGTGATGAGGTGGGGGAGTGGTGTCTGTGTTAGAGGTGATGAGGTGGGGGAGTGGTGTCTGTGTTAGTGGTGATGAGATGGGGGAGTGGTGTCTGTGTTAGAGGTGATGAGATGGGGGAGGTGTCTGTGTTAGTGGTGATGAGGTGGGGGAGTGGTGTCTGTGTTAGAGGTGATGAGGTGGGGAGTGGTGTCTGTGTTAGAGGTGATGAGGTGGGGGAGTGGTGTCTGTGTTAGAGGTGATGAGGTGGGGGAGTGGTGTCTGTGTTAGAGGTGATGAGATGGGGGAGTGGTGTCTGTGTTAGAGGTGATGAGATGGGGGAGAGGTGTCTGTGTTAGAGGTGATGAGGTGGGGGAGTGGTGTCTGTGTTAGAGGTGATGAGGTGGGGGAGTGGTGTCTGTGTTAGAGGTGATGAGATGGGGGAGAGGTGTCTGTGTTAGGGTGATGAGATGGGGAGTGGTGTCTGTGTTAGAGGTGATGAGATGGGGGAGTGGTGTCTGTGTTTGAGGTGATGAGATGGGGGAGTGGTGTCTGTGTTAGAGGTGATGAGGTGGGGGAGTGGTGTCTGTGTTTGAGGTGATGAGGTGGGGGAGTGGTGTCTGTGTTTGAGGTGATGAGATGGGGAGTGGTGTCTGTGTTAGAGGTGATGAGGTGGGGGAGTGGTGTCTGTGTTTGAGGTGATGAGGTGGGGGAGTGGTGTCTGTGTTAGAGGTGATGAGGTGGGGGAGTGGTGTCTGTGTTAGAGGTGATGAGATGGGGGAGTGGTGTCTGTGTTAGAGGTGATGAGATGGGGAGTGGTGTCTGTGTTTGAGGTGAGGTGGGGGAGAGGCATGGGGGAGTGGTGTCTGTGTTAGAGGTGATGAGATGGGGGAGTGGTGTCTGTGTTAGAGGTGATGAGATGGGGGAGTGGTGTCTGTGTTAGAGGTGATGAGATGGGGGAGTGGTGTCTGTGTTAGAGGTGATGAGGTGGGGGAGTGGTGTCTGTGTTAGAGGTGATGAGATGGGGGAGTGATGTCTGTGTTAGAGGTGATGAGATGGGGGAGTGGTGTCTGTGTTAGAGGTGATGAGATGGGGGAGTGGTGTCTGTGTTAGAGGTGATGAGATGGGGGAGTGGTGTCTGTGTTAGAGGTGATGAGATGGGGGAGTGGTGTCTGTGTTAGAGGTGATGAGGTCATGAAGCTGGTTGAGAGAATGCCAAGAGTGTGCAATGCTGTCATCAAGGCAAAGGGTGGCTACTTTGAAGAATCTCAAATATAATATAGATTTTGATTTGTTAAACACTTTTTGGGATTCCTTCATGATTCCATATGTTATTTCATAGTGTTGATGTCTTCAATATTATTATACAATGTAGAAAATAATAAAAATAAAGAAAACTCTTGAATGAGTAGGTGTGTCCAGACTGTTGACTGGTACTGTAGGTGTGTCCAGACTGTTGACTGGTACTGTAGGTGTGTCCAGACTGTTGACTGGTACTGTAGGTGTGTCCAGACTGGTACTGTAGGTGTGTCCAGACTGTTGACTGGTACTGTAGGTGTGTCCAGACTGTTGACTGGTACTGTAGGTGTGTCCAGACTGTTACTGTAGGTGTGTCCAGACTGGTACTGTAGGTGTGTCCAGACTGTTGACTGGTACTGTAGGTGTGTCCAGACTGGTACTGTAGGTGTGTCCAGACTGGTACTGTAGGTGTGTCCAGACTGTTGACTGTAGGTACTGTCCAGTGTGTCCAGACTGTGTGACTGGTACTGTAGGTGTGTCCAGACTGGTACTGTAGGTGTGTCCAGACTGTTGACTGGTACTGTAGGTGTGTCCAGACTGTTGACTGGTACTGTAGGTGTGTCCAGACTGTTGACTGGTACTGTAGGTGTGTCCAGACTGTTGACTGGTACTGTAGGTGTGTCCAGACTGTTGACTGGTACTGTAGGTGTGTCCAGACTGTTGACTGGTACTGTAGGTGTGTCCAGACTGTTGACTGGTACTGTAGGTGTGTCCAGACTGTTGACTGGTACTGTAGGTGTGTCCAGACTGTTGACTGGTACTGTAGGTGTGTCCAGACTGTTGACTGGTACTGTAGGTGTGTCCAGACTGTTGACTGGTACTGTAGGTGTGTCCAGACTGTTGACTGGTACTGTAGGTGTGTCCAGACTGTTGACTGGTACTGTTGGTGTGTCCAGACTGTTGACTGGTACTGTAGGTGTGTCCAGACTGTTGACTGGTACTGTAGGTGTGTCCAGACTGGTGACTGGTACTTTGTAGGTGTGTCCAGACTGGTACTGTAGGTGTGTCCAGAGACTGGTACTGTAGGTGTGTCCAGACTGGTACTGTAGGGTGTCCAGACTGTTGACTGGTACTGTAGGTGTGTCCAGACTGTTGACTGGTACTGTAGGTGTGTCCAGACTGTTGACTGGTACTGTAGGTGTGTCCAGACTGTTGACTGGTACTGTAGGTGTGTCCAGACTGTTGACTGGTACTGTAGGTGTGTCCAGACTGTTGACTGGTACTGTTGGTGTGTCCAGACTGTTGACTGGTACTGTAGGTGTGTCCAGACTGGTACTGTAGGTGTGTCCAGACTGTTGACTGGTACTGTAGGTGTGTCCAGACTGTTGACTGGTACTGGTGTGTCCAGACTGTTGACTGGTACTGTAGGTGTGTCCAGACTGGTACTGTAGGTGTGTCCAGACTGTTGACTGGTACTGTAGGTGTGTCCAGACTGGTACTGTAGGTGTGTCCAGACTGTTGACTGGTACTGTAGGTGTGTCCAGACTGTTGACTGGTACTGTAGGTGTGTCCAGACTGTTGACTGGTACTGTAGGTGTGTCCAGACTGGTACTGTAGGTGTGTCCAGACTGTTGACTGGTACTGTAGGTGTGTCCAGACTGGTACTGTAGGTGTGTCCAGACTGTTGACTGGTACTGTAGGTGTGTCCAGACTGTTGACTGGTACTGTAGGTGTGTCCAGACTGTTGACTGGTACTGTAGGTGTGTCCAGACTGTTGACTGGTACTGTAGGTGTGTCCAGACTGGTACTGTAGGTGTGTCCAGACTGTTGACTGGTACTGTAGGTGTGTCCAGACTGTTGACTGGTACTGTAGGTGTGTCCAGACTGTTGACTGGTACTGTAGGTGTGTCCAGACTGGTACTGTAGGTGTGTCCAGACTGTTGACTGGTACTGTAGGTGTGTCCAGACTGGTACTGTAGGTGTGTCCAGACTGTTGACTGGTACTGTAGGTGTGTCCAGACTGGTACTGACTGGTCCAGACTGTTGACTGGTACTGTAGGTGTGTCCAGACTGTTGACTGGTACTGTAGGTGTGTCCAGACTGTTGACTGGTACTGTAGGTGTGTCCAGACTGTTGACTGGTACTGTAGGTGTGTCCAGACTGTTGACTGGTACTGTAGGTGTGTCCAGACTGTTGACTGGTACTGTAGGTGTGTCCAGACTGTTGACTGGTACTGTAGGTGTGTCCAGACTGGTACTGTAGGTGTGTCCAGACTGTTGACTGGTACTGTAGGTGTGTCCAGACTGTTGACTGGTACTGTTGGTGTGTCCAGACTGTTGACTGGTACTGTAGGTGTGTCCAGACTGGTACTGTAGGTGTGTCCAGACTGTTGACTGGTACTGTAGGTGTGTCCAGACTGGTACTGTAGGTGTGTCCAGACTGTTGACTGGTACTGTAGGTGTGTCCAGACTGTTGACTGGTACTGTAGGTGTGTCCAGACTGGTACTGTAGGTGTGTCCAGACTGTTGACTGGTACTGTAGGTGTGTCCAGACTGGTACTGTAGGTGTGTCCAGACTGTTGACTGGTACTGTAGGTGTGTCCAGACTGTTGACTGGTACTGTTGGTGTGTCCAGACTGTTGACTGGTACTGTAGGTGTGTCCAGACTGGTACTGTAGGTGTGTCCAGACTGTTGACTGGTACTGTAGGTGTGTCCAGACTGGTACTGTAGGTGTGTCCAGACTGTTGACTGGTACTGTAGGTGTGTCCAGACTGTTGACTGGTACTGTAGGTGTGTCCAGACTGTTGACTGGTACTGTAGGTGTGTCCAGACTGTTGACTGGTACTGTAGGTGTGTCCAGACTGGTGACTGGTAGTAGGTGTGTCCAGACTGTTGACTGGTACTGTAGGTGTGTCCAGACTGTTGACTGGTACTGTAGGTGTGTCCAGACTGTTGACTGGTACTGTAGGTGTGTCCAGACTGTTGACTGGTACTGTAGGTGTGTCCAGACTGGTACTGTAGGTGTGTCCAGACTGGTACTGTAGGTGTGTCCAGACTGGTACTGTAGGTGTGTCCAGACTGGTACTGGTAGGTGTGTCCAGACTGTTGACTGGTACTGTAGGTGTGTCCAGACTGTTGACTGGTACTGTAGGTGTGTCCAGACTGTTGACTGGTACTGTAGGTGTGTCCAGACTGTTGACTGGTACTGTAGGTGTGTCCAGACTGTTGACTGGTACTGTAGGTGTGTCCAGACTGGTACTGTAGGTGTGTCCAGACTGTTGACTGGTACTGTAGGTGTCCAGACTGTTGACTGGTGCTGTAGGTGTGTCCAGACTGTTGACTGGTACTGTAGACTGTGTGTCCAGACTGTTGACTGGTACTGTAGTGTGTCCAGACTGTTGACTGGTACTGTAGGTGTGTCCAGACTGGTACTGTAGGTGTGTCCAGACTGTTGACTGGTACTGTAGGTGTGTCCAGACTGGTACTGTAGGTGTCCAGTGTCCAGACTGTGTCCAGACTGGTACTGGTAGGTGTGTCCAGACTGTTGACTGGTACTGTAGGTGTGTCCAGACTGGTACTGTAGGTGTGTCCAGACTGTTGACTGGTACTGTAGGTGTGTCCAGACTGTTGACTGGTACTGTAGGTGTGTCCAGACTGGTACTGTAGGTGTGTCCAGACTGTTGACTGGTACTGTAGGTGTGTCCAGACTGTTGACTGGTACTGTTGGTGTGTCCAGACTGTTGACTGGTACTGTAGGTGTGTCCAGACTGGTACTGTAGGTGTGTCCAGACTGTTGACTGGTACTGTAGGTGTGTCCAGACTGTGTCTCAGACTGGTACTGTAGGTGTGTCCAGACTGGTACTGTAGGTGTGTCCAGACTGTCCAGACTGGTACTGTAGGTGTGTCCAGACTGGTACTGTAGGTGTGTCCAGACTGTTGACTGGTACTGTAGGTGTGTCCAGACTGTTGACTGGTACTGTAGGTGTGTCCAGACTGGTACTGTAGGTGTGTCCAGACTGTTGACTGGTACTGTAGGTGTGTCCAGACTGGTACTGTAGGTGTGTCCAGACTGTTGACTGGTACTGTAGGTGTGTCCAGACTGTTGACTGGTAGTGTGTGTCCAGACTGGTACTGTGTCCAGACTGGTTGACTGGTCCAGACTGTTGACTGGTACTGCAGGTGTCCAGACTGGTACTGTACTGGGGTGTGTCCAGACTGTTGACTGGTACTGTAGGTGTGTCCAGACTGTTACTGGTACTGTAGGTGTGTCCAGACTGTTGACTGGTACTGTAGGTGTGTCCAGACTGTTGACTGGTACTGTAGGTGTGTCCAGAGACTGGTACTGTAGGTGTGTCCAGACTGTTGACTGGTACTGTAGGTGTGTCCAGACTGGTACTGGTAGGTGTGTCCAGACTGTTGACTGGTACTGTAGGTGTGTCCAGACTGGTACTGTAGTGTGTCCAGACTGTTGACTGGTACTGTAGGTGTGTCCAGACTGTTGACTGGTACTGTAGGTGTGTCCAGACTGTTGACGGTACTGTAGGTGTGTCCAGACTGTTGACTGGTACTGTAGGTGTGTCCAGACTGGTACTGTAGGGGGTGTGTCCAGACTGGTTGACTGGTACTGTAGGTAAAACCAGACTGGTACCAGACTGTTGACTGGTACTGTCCAGACTGGGTGTGTCCAGACTGTTGACTGGTACTGTAGGTGTGTCCAGACTGTTGACTGGTACTGTAGGTGTGTCCAGACTGTTGACTGTACTGTAGGTGTGTCCAGACTGTTGACTGGTACTGTAGGTGTGTCCAGACTGGTACTGTAGGTGTGTCCAGACTGTTGACTGGTACTGTAGTGTGTCCAGACTGTTGACTGGTACTGTAGGTGTGTCCAGACTGTTGACTGGTACTGTAGGTGTGTCCAGACTGGTACTGTAGGTGTGTCCAGACTGTTGACTGGTACTGTAGGTGTGTCCAGACTGGTACTGTAGGTGTGTCCAGACTGTTGACTGGTACTGTAGGTGTGTCCAGACTGTTGACTGGTACTGTAGGTGTGTCCAGACTGCTGACTGGTACTGTAGGTGTGTCCAGACTGGTACTGTAGGTGTGTCCAGACTGTTGACTGGTACTGTAGGTGTGTCCAGACTGTAGGTGTGTCCAGACTGCTGTACTGTAGGTGTGTCCAGACTGTTGACTGGTACTGTAGGTGTGTCCAGACTGTTGACTGGACTAGTACTGTAGGTGTGTCCAGACTGGTACTGTAGGTGTGTCCAGACTGTTGACTGGTACTGTAGGTGTGTCCAGACTGGTACTGTAGGTGTGTCCAGACTGCTGGTACTGTGATTGTGTCCAGAGTACTGTGTGTCCAGACTGTTGACTGGTACTGTAGGTGTGTCCAGACTGTTGACTGGTACTGTAGGTGTGTCCAGACTGTTGACTGGTACTGTAGGTGTGTCCAGACTGGTACTGTAGGTGTGTCCAGACTGTTGACTGGTACCGTAGGTGTGTCCAGACTGTTGACTGGTACTGTAGGTGTGTCAGACAGACTGTTGACTGGTACTGTAGGTGTGTCAGACTGGTACTGTAGGTGTCCAGACCAGTACTGTGTCAGACTGGTACACTGTAGGTGTGTCCAGACTGTTGACTGGTACTGTGTGACTGGTACTGTGGGTGTGTCCAGACTGTTGACTGGTACTGTAGGTGTGTCCAGACTGTTGACTGGTACTGTAGGTGTGTCCAGACTGTTGACTGGTACTGTAGGTGTGTCCAGACTGTTGACTGGTACTGTAGGTGTGTCCAGACTGGTACTGTAGGTGTGTCCAGACTGTTGACTGGTACTGTAGGTGTGTCCAGACTGGTACTGTAGGTGTGTCCACTGTTGACTGGTACTGTAGGTGTGTTGAGGTGTGTCCACTGTTACTGGGTGTGTCCAGACTGTTGACTGGTACTGTAGGTGTGTCCAGACTGTTGACTGGTACTGTAGGTGTGTCAGAGTGTTGACTGGTACTGTAGGTGTGTCCAGAGACTGTTGACTGGTACTGTTGGTGTGTCCAGAGACTGTTGACTGGTACTGTAGGTGTGTCCAGACTGTTGACTGGTACTGTAGGTGTGTCCAGACTGGTACTGTAGGTGTGTCCAGACTGTTGACTGGTACTGTAGGTGTGTCCAGACTGGTACTGTAGGTGTGTCCAGACTCTGTGAATTGACTGGTACTGTAGGTGTGTCCAGACTGTTGACTGGTACTGTAGGTGTGTCCAGACTGTTGACTGGTACTGTAGTTGTGTCCAGACTGTTGACTGGTACTGTAGGTGTGTGTCCACTGGTACTGTCCAGACTGGTACTGTAGGTGTGTCCAGACTGGTACTGTGGGGTGTGTCCAGACTGTTGACTGGTACTGTAGGTGTGTCCAGACTGGTACTGTAGGTGTGTCCAGACTGTTGACTGGTACTGTAGGTGTGTCCAGACTGTTGACTGGTGTGTGGGTGTGTCAGACTGTTGACTGTTGACTGTACTGTGGGGTGTGTCCAGACTGGTACTGTAGGTGTGTCCAGACTGGCTGTGGGGTGTGTCCAGACTGTTGACTGGTACTGTTGACTGGTACTGTAGGTGTGTCCAGACTGTTGACTGGTACTGTAGGTGTGTCCAGACTGTTGACTGGTGCTGGCAGTTGTGTCCAGACTGTTGACTGGTACTGTAGGGTGTGTCCAGACTGTTGACTGGTACTGTGAAGTGTGTCCAGACTGTTGACTGGTACTGTAGGTGTGTCGGACTGGTACTGTAGGTGTGTCCAGACTGTTGACTGGTACTGGTCAGACTGTTGACTGGTGTGTGGGTGTCCAGACTGTTGACTGGTACTGTTGGTGGTGTCCCAGACTGGTACTGTCCAGGTGTGTCCAGACTGTTGACTGGTACTGTAGGTGTGTCCAGACTGGTACTGTAGGTGT
>NW_025751638.1:0-14702 GCF_021184085.1 Oncorhynchus gorbuscha
CCATCACCTACAGAGAGATGACCCTGGAGAAGAGCTCCCTAAGCAAGCTGTTCCTGGGTTCTGTTCTACAAACACTAACACACCCTACAGAGCCATCACCTACAGAGAGATGACCCTGGAGAAAAGTCCTCCTGTTCACAAGCAAACACACCCTACAGAGCCATCACCTACAGAGAGATGACCCTGGAGAAGGAGTCCCCTAAGCAAGCTGGCATCTGACACACCCTACAGAGCCATCACCTACAGAGAGATGACCCTGGAGAAGCTCCCTAAGCAAGCTGTCCCCTAAGCAAACACACCCTACAGAGCCATCACCTACAGAGATGACCCTGGAGAAGAGTAAACAAGCTGTTCCTGGGTTCTGTTCACAAGCAAACACACCCTACAGAGCCATCACCTACAGAGAGATGACCCTGGAGAAGTGTCCCCTAAGCAAGCAAACACACCCTACAGAGCCATCACCTACAGAGAGATGACCCTGGAGAAGAGTCCCTAAGCAATCTGGTCCTGGGGCTCTGCACTAACACACCCTACAGAGCCATCACCTACAGAGAGATGACCCTGGAGAAAGAGTCCCTAAGCAAACACACCCTACAGGGCTCTGTTCACAAACACTAACACACCCTGGAGAAAGCCATCACCTACAGTAAACACCCACACAGAGTCCCCTAAGAGCTGGTCCTGGGAAGAGTTCCCTAAACACTAACACACCCACAGAGCCATCACCTACAGAGAGATGACCTGGAGAAAGCTCCCTAAGCAAGCTGTTCCTGGGTTCCTAAGCAAACACACCCTACAGAGCCATCACCTACAGAGAGATGACCCTGGAGAAGAGCTCCCTAAGCAAGCTGTTCCTGGGTTCTGTTCACAAGCACTAACACACCCTACAGAGCCATCACCTACAGAGAGATGACCCTGGAGAAGAGCTCCCTAAGCAAGCTGTTCCTGGGTTCTGTTCACAAACACTAACACACCCTACAGAGCCATCACCTACAGAGAGATGACCCTGGAGAAGAGTCCCCTAAGCAATCTGGTCCTGGGGCTCTGTTCACAAACACTAACACACCCTACAGAGCCCCAGATGACCCAGCAACAACTCTGTAACACACCCTACAGACCCAACCAAATCAAATCATGAGAAAACAAAAATATAATTACTTGACACATTGGAAGGAATTACAAATAAGCAAACTAGAATGCTGTTTGGCCCTAAACAGAGAGTACACAGTGGAATAATACCTGACCACAGTGACTGACCTCAAATTAAGTAAAGGTTTTTACTATGTACAGACTCAGTGAGCATAGCCTTGCCATTTGAGAGAGGCTGCTGTAGGCAGACCTGGCTCTCAAGAGAAGACAGGCTATGTGCACACAGCCCACAAAATGATGTGGAAACTGAGCTGCACTTCTAACCTCCTGCCAAATGTATATTAGAGACATATATTTCCCTCAGATTACACAGATCCACAAAGATTTTGAAACCCAATTTTGATAAACTCCACCGTGTGCCATCACAGCAGCAAGATGTGTGACCTGTTGCCACAAGAAAAGGGAAGAACAAACTAATTATGTTTATTTATTTTCCATTTTGTACTTTTTTATTTTTACCCTCAAATTTCATGGTATCCAATTGCTGGTAATCTCATCACCACAACTCCCACACAGACTCGGGAGAGAGCCATCGTCCTCTGAAACACAACCCAACCAAGCCGCACTGCTTCTTAACACATCCAACCGGGAAGCCAGCTGCACCAATGTGTCAGAGGAAACACTGTACACCTAGGGACCTGGTCAGCGTGCACTGCGCCCAGCCCACCACAGGGGTCGCTAGTGCGCAACGGGACAAGGATATCCCTGCCGGCAAAACCCTCCCTAACCCGGACTACGCTAGGCCAATTGTGAGTCGCCCCATGGGCTTCGCAGTCGCGGCCGGTTGCGACAGAGCCTGGGCTCGAAACCAGAGTCTCTGGTGGCACAGCTAGCACTGCGATGCACTGCGCCACCCGGGAGGCCCTTACATTTTGTACTTTAACTATTTGCACATCGCTACAACACTGTATGTAGACATAATAAGACATTTGAAATGTCTTTACTTTTTTCGAACTTTTTATTGTTTATTTCACTTTTGTTTATTATCTACTTCACTTGCCTTGGCAATGTTAACAGATGCTTCCCATGCCAATAAACCCTTAAACGGAATTGTTTTGAGAGAGAGAGAGTGAGTGAGTGAGGAACCCATTCAAAATGATATGGTAGAGGACAGGACACTAAGCCAGTCCACTATAACTGTGATGCTCTGTGTATGCTGCAAGACCTTTCTGTGGGATATAGACACCGAGCAGCTTTCAGTAAAGAGCTAGAGAAGACCTTCCTCATTGGAAAAACTCCACATACAACATTAAAATACCATTCTTCTGAGCAAACCATTTATACAACATTAAAATGCATGTGATGCCCCATATGTGAAAAATGTACCATTAGAACGCACGTAGAGCCACATACATATATGGTGTATGTACAATTAAAACGCTTGTCATTCTGTCTGAGCATCTGTTCTGTACACCGGGAGACTGTCAGTCAGTATAGGCTGTGAATGTAAAAGGAAAGTGCATGGAAACCATGTCCAGTTATAATGTAGAGGTTCATCATCTTTACCTAAATAAGTTACACTGGCATACTAAAATACACTCACTCACCCACACAGAGACAGAGACAAAGAGAGAGAGAGAGAGAGAGAGAGAGAGAGAGAGAGAGAGAGAGAGAGAGAGAGAGAGAGAGAGAGAGAGACAGAGACAGAGAGCGAGAGAGAGAGAGAGAGAGAGAGAGAGAGAGAGAGAGAGAGAGAGAGAGACAGACAGAGAGAGAGACAGAGAGAGAGAGAGAGAGAGATACAGAGAGAGAGAGAGAGAGAGAGAGAGAGAGAGAGCATGCAAGGAGGCCAGGACCGAGAGTGCGAAACGCTGTTGTGTTACAAACAAACCACAACAAAGGCAGGAATGTGATTATAATGACTGCTTTTTGGCCTTAAATAATATACCTGTTTTTCCTGACATATCATATGTGAATTGTTATGTTTTGAGTGCCATTCTTGATTATTATTATTATTATATCTTCTCATCTCTCTCTCTCTTCCATAGAGAAAAGAAAAGGGAGCTCCCTCATCACTGCTACCTCCTGGTCAGGAGAGTGAACTACAAATAAGAAAAGTCCCCAAACAGCTTCACAGAGGATAGATATTTCTCTGATTTACAATACTGTTGGGAAGTTTATGAATAATGACTAAACAATATCTACATTTTAAATATAACTATAACTAATTCAACTGTACTCTGTTTTATTATATCTGATGAATAATATTAATTCATAAGGAAGGGATTGTGGAGCATGAAACAGGGGGGTAATTAAATACAATAAATACCATTCCAGCCAGGTTGTAGAGGACTGGAATTGTGGGTTTTAAGTAAGCAAAGGGTCGTTAACCTATGGCGAAACGACTCAACTTAGCTCTGGGATGTTTAGATAAGGCAGTGTGTGTTTTCTGAGGGTTTCATTAGCTGGAACTGTCTGCTGAATGGTGATGGATGAAGACTTCACAAGTTTAACCTCGATTTAACTGTGTGTCTGGGTGAGAGAGAGAAGGGTGGGAATAAACCTTTGAACTGTTGGGAGAAAGGACGTTTTATAACCTATGACGTCATATTTTGTATATAAACGGTTGTTCGTGGTTACATGGCAGCGTGCTCCGAGAATAAATACTATTATCTCATTTTGATAAGACTGGTCTCTGTCTAATTTATACAAACAGGAATCTTACAAATTCTTATAAAATAGACTGAGGGATTTAATTAATGTACAATCAATAGGAACTATGAAATTCCAGTGACAAATACAAAATACACTACCAGTCAAAATGTTTGGAGACACCTACTCATTCTAGGATTTTCTTAATTTGTACTATTTTCTACATTTGTACATTGTAGTGAAGATATCAACACTATGAAATAACACATATGGAATCATAAAGTAACAAAAAAAGTATTCAACAAATCCAAATATGTTTTAGATTGTAAATTCTTCAAACTAGCCACCCTTTGCCTTGATGACAGGCTTGCACACCCTTGGCATTCTCTCAACCAGCTTCACCTGGAATGCTTTTCCAACAGTCTTGAAGGAGTTCCCACATGCTGAGCACTTGTTGGCTGCTTTTCATTCACTCTGTGGTCCAACTCATCCCAAACCATCTCAATTGGGTTGAGGTTGGGTGATCGTGGAGGCCAGGTCTGATGCAGCAGTCCATCACTCTCTTTCTTGGTTAAATAGCCATTACACAGCCTGGAGGTGTGTTGGGTCATTGTCCTGTTGAAAACAAATGATAGTACCACTAAGCGCAAAACCAGATGGGATAGTGTATTGCTGCAGAATGCTGTGGTAGCCATGCTGGTTGGTGTGTAAATAAATCACAGACAGTGTCACCAGCAAAGCAGCTCCACACCATCACACCTCCTCCTCCATGCTTCACGGTGGGAACACACATGAAGAGATCATCCGTTCACCTACTCTGCGTCTCACAAAGACATGGTGGTTGGACAAAAAATCCCAAATTTGGACTCATCAGACCAAAGGACAGATGATTTCCACCGGTCTGGAGTCTGCTCATGTTTCTTGGCCCAAGCAAGTCTCTTCTTCTTATTGGTGTCCTTTGGATGTGGTTTCTTTGCAGCAATTTGGCCATGAACGCCTGATTCACGCAGTCTCCATTGAACAGTGGATGTTAAGATGTGTCTGTGGCGGTCCCCATGAGAGCCAGTTTCACCATAGCGCTTGATGGTTTTTGCGACAGCACTTGAAGATACTTTCAAAGTTCTTGAAATTTTCCAGATTGACTGACCTTCATGTCTTAAAGTAATAATGGACTGTCATTTCTCTTTGCTTATTTGAGCTGTTCTTGTCATAATATGTATTTTACCAATAGAGCTATCTTCTGTATACCTTGTCACAACACAACTGATTGGCTCAAATGCATTAAGAGTAAATACCACAAATAAATACCACAAAATACCACAAATAATACACCGTTACTTGAAATGTATTCCAGGCGACTACCTCATGAAGCTAGTTGAGAGAATACCAAGAGGCTGCAAAGCTGTCATCAAGGCAAAAGGTGGCTACTGATGGAATCTGAAATATAAAATATATATTGACTGGTTTAACAAAGGTTTGGTTACTACATGATTCCATATATGTCATTTCATAGTGTTGATGTCTTCATTATTATTCTAATATGTAGAAAATAGTAAAAAATAAAGAACAACCATGTAATGAGCAGGTATGTCCAAACTTTTGACTGGTACTGTATGTAGACACATTTTAGAAAGAACCATTGTCAACAGAAATTCCTGATGACACCAGTGATTGTTCTGCTCAACTTGACCTTATTCAGAGATATTATTTGCAGTAATAATGGTCAGACCCTGTTCAGGTGGTACAGGAGACATCCAAAAGTAAAAATAGAGAAATGATGGAGTGGCTAGCTGAAACAGGATGAAGACAGCAATAATCAATCACAGTTGGAAGGAGACAGAAGGGGCCAGATATGAATCACACACAGATAAGCCTTGTTCAAATGAACATGATTGGCCTATTTACCTGAGAGGATGGATGAAGGCAGTAATAATCAAGGTCAGATGGATTGGCCTATTTACCTGAGAGGATGGATGAAGGCAGTAATAATCAAGGTCAGATGGATTGGCCTATTTACCTGAGAGGATGGATGAAGGCAGTAATAATCAAGGCCAGATGGAGTGGCCTATTTACCTGAGAGGATGGATGAAGGCAGTAATAATCAAGGTCAGATGGATTGGCCTATTTACCTGAGAGGATGGATGAAGGCAGTAATAATCAAGGCCAGATGGAGTGGCCTATTTACCTGAGAGGATGGATGAAGGCAGTAATAATCAAGGCCAGATGGAGTGGCCTATTTACCTGAGAGGATGTATGAAGGCAGTAATAATCAAGGCCAGATGGAGTGGCCTATCTACCTGAAAGGATGGATGAAGGCAGTAATAATAAAGGCCAGATGGAGTGGCCTATCTACCTGAGAGGATGGATGAAGGCAGTAATAATCAAGGTCAGATGGAGTGACCTATTTACCTGAGAGGATGGATGAAGGCAGTAATAATCAAGGTCAGATGGATTGGCCTATTTACCTGAGAGGATGGATGAAGGCAGTAATAATCAAGGCCAGATGGAGTGGCCTATTTACCTGAGAGGATGGATGAAGGCAGTAATAATAAAGGCCAGATGGAGTGGCCTATCTACCTGAGAGGATGGATGAAGGCAGTAATAATCAAGGACAGATGGAGTGGCCTATTTACCTGAGAGGATGGATGAAGGCAGTAATAATAAAGGCCAGATGGAGTGGCCTATCTACCTGAGAGGATGGATGAAGGCAGTAATAATCAAAGCCAGATGGAGTGGCCTATTTACCCGAGAGGATGGATGAAGGCAGTAATAATCAAGGCCAGATGGAGTGGCCTATCTACATGAGAGGATGGATGAAGGCAGTAATAATCAAGGCCAGATGGAGTGGCCTATCTACCTGAGAGGATGGATGAAGGCAGTAATAATCAAGGCCAGATGGAGTGGCCTATCTACCTGAGAGGATGGATGAAGGCAGGAATAATTAAGGCCAGATGGAGTGGCCTATCTACCTGAGAGGATGGATGAAGGCAGTAATAATCAAGGCCAGATGGAGTGGCCTATTTACCCGAGAGGATGTATGAAGGCAGTAATAATCAAGGCCAGATGGAGTGGCCTATCTACCTGAGAGGATGGATGAAGGCAGTAATAATCAAGGCCAGATGGAGTGGCCTATCTACCCGAGAGGATGTATGAAGGCAGTAATAATCAAGGCCAGATGGAGTGGCCTATCTACCTGAGAGGATGGATGAAGGCAGGAATAATTAAGGCCAGATGGAGTGGCCTATCTACCTGAGAGGATGGATGAAGGCAGTAATAATTAAAGCCAGATGGAGTGGCCTATCTACCTGAGAGGATGGATGAAGGCAGTACTAATCAAGGCCAGATGGAAGGACCTATCTACCTGAGGAGGCCAGATGGAATACGCCTATCTACCTGAGAGGATGGATGAAGGCAGTAATAATCAAGGCCAGATGGAGTGGCCTATTTACCTGAGGATGTATGAAGGCAGTAATAATCAAGGCCAGATGGAGTGGCCTATCTACCTGAGAGGATGGATGAAGGCAGTAATAATCAAGGCCAGATGGAGTGGCCTATCTACCTGAGAGGATGTATGAAGGCAGTAATAATCAAGGCCAGATGGAGTGGCCTATCTACCTGAGAGGATGGATGAAGGCAGTAATAATCAAGGCCAGATGGAGTGGCCTATCACCCTGAGAGGATGTATGAAGGCAGTAATAATCAAGGCCAGATGGAGTGACCTATTTACCTGAGAGGATGGATGAAGGAAGTAATAATCAAGGCCAGATGGAAGGACCTATCTACCTGAGAGGAGGCCAGATGGAATGGCCTATCTACCTGAGAGGATGGATGAAGGCAGTAATAATCAAGGCCAGATGGAGTGGCCTATTTACCCGAGGAAGGATGTATGAAGGCAGTAATAATCAAGGCCAGATGGATGGCCTATCTACCTGAGGATGGATGAAGGCAGTAATAATCAAGGCCAGATGGAGTGGCCTATCTACCTGAGAGGATGTATGAAGGCAGTAATAATCAAGGCCAGATGGAGTGGCCTATCTACCTGAGAGGATGGATGAAGGCAGTAATAATCAAGGCCAGATGGAGTGGCCTATCACCCTGAGAGGATGTATGAAGGCAGTAATAATCAAGGCCAGATGGAGTGACCTATTTACCTGAGAGGATGGATGAAGGAAGTAATAATCAAGGCCAGATGGAGTGGCCTATTTACCCGAGAGGATGTATGAAGGCAGTAATAATCAAGGCCAGATGGAGTGGCCTATTTACCTGAGAGGATGGATGAAGGAAGTAATAATCAAGGCCAGATGGAGTGGCCTATTTACCCGAGAGGATGGATGAAGGAAGTAATAATCAAGGCCAGATGGAGTGGCCTATCACTCTGAGAGGATGGATGAAGGCAGTAATAATCAAGGCCAGATGGAGTGGCCTATTTACCTGAGAGGATGTATGAAGGCAGTAATAATCAAGGCCAGATGGAGTGGCCTATCACCCTGAGAGGATGGATGAAGGCAGTAATAATCAAGGCCAGATGGAGTGGCCTATTTACCTGAGAGGATGAAGAAGATCCCGGAGACGAAGGCCAGGATGGTGCGCTGGGGCCGGATGTGTCCGATGTTACTGATGACAAAGGCCGTGAAGACGAAGAGCAGAGACACCATGGGGAATGGAGTGGCTGTCCGCACCATCTCTACAGGGTCACAGCATTAGAGGTCAAATGTTATGTACTAACCATAAGAGAGAGCAATAGTAATGACGTCTTTTTGTTGGCATCAACTTCGCCATGGCTCATTGGCCAAAGACTATGGGGAAATTGGTGGGGTTTGGAGGTTTTTGGATAAACGCCAAAATAAGGTATGTTGTAAACACAGGCTTAGGGAGACCTTTTACGTTTTTGTTCTATGAGATACTCTTCATCAGCTAACGTCACTTTTTGTGAATTTTTAAGAATTGATGTAATCATAACAACACATACATTACATAAAGGCTTCATAATAATTAATACATGTTATGTTAACTGACTTCTATTATCTCATAGCACAAAATGTATAAGATCTCCTAAGCCTGTGTTAACCACATAATTTTTTTCTCTGTTTAATCAAAACACCTCTAAAATCCAAATGAATTTCCCCATAAGGCTTTGGCCAACCCAGCCAATTTCCTGAGCGCTGACCATAGGAATGGTTGAACAAACCAGAGGTAACTCATTTCCGTATTTTAGGGCTACAAGTTGGTGAGCTCTAGTGCTGAAGTGTGCAGTGTAAAGCTGTAAGTGTAGGGTAGAGTAATACTCACTCAGAATATTAGCAGTATTCTCTGTGGTGATCTCTATCTCTGGCTCAGTGAAATACTCTGACGCACACATCTCCCGTTCTCTGTCCCTGAGAGAGAAGGGAAAAAAAGGAGTGTATGAAAATTGAGGCTTGCATGAGAATGAGAGGGAGGCAGATACATACATACAGGGTTGGACTGGGACCAAAAATCTGTCCTACCATTTCTAACACAATGGACCATTTTTTCTTTGAGGCCCCCACACCGGCCCATTTTTTTATTTGAGGCCCCCATGTTTTGCCAGTCAATTATATATTTTCACAAAGAAAACAATTTAGGCAAAAAATGAATCAGCCCATCTGGCATTTGCCTGAGAAGCCGGATGGTCAGTCCGCCCCTGCATACGTTAATGAAAAAATAATACAGTATATAACATTGAGATTGGGAAGTTGCACTGATATAAGGTCCGTTTAGTATTTTCCACTAATGGTTAACGTTCAGATTTAGAAGGAGAGAACTGATCCTAGATCAACTATGGTTAATTCTACCTGGAGCAGATTGGTCAGGTCAGCACTGCTATTGAGGGTCAGAGATCATATGTACCAGCCACAAAGCAGACCCTCCAGAGGCCAGAGTGCAGGGCCATCTTGACCTCCATGCTCTGGTTCTGCTGCAGCACGATGCCCTCCTCCATCAACAGCCAGTAGTCTGTAGACACAGCCACGCCCACCAGCAGCAGACCACACGCCCCAAACACCGTGGACAGGATGGTCAGCGCTCTGCTACTGCACGAACTCATCTAGAGACAGAGGGAGAGTGGAAGGAGAGGAGGGAGTGGAGGAGGAGAAGAGAGAGAGCAAGGATAAGTCAGACTTATTGCATGAAGTCTTCAGAGAGGAGCGAGAGACAAAGCAAGAGAGAGACAGAGAACTCCTAATTTTAAATCAGACTTTAGATTAAACTCATTTACAGAGAGAAAAGAGAGAGGGAGGGAGACAGGTACCTTGCTCAGAAGTCATGCTGAGAGAAAGAGAGGGAGGGAGACAGGTACCTCGCTCAGAAGTCATGCTGAGAGAAAGAGGGAGAGGGAGGGAAATAGATACCTCATTCAGAAGTCATGCTGAGAGAAAGAGAGAGAGAGGGAAGGAGACAGATACCTTGTTCAGAAGTCATGCTGAGAGAAAGAGAGAGAGAGAGAGAGAGAGAGAGGGGCGACAGATACCTCGTTCAGAAGTCATGCTGAGAGAAAGAGAGAGGGAGGGAAACAGGTACCTCGTTTAGAGGTCATGCTGAGAGAAAAAGAGAGAGAGGGAGGGGAGACAGATACCATGTTCAGAAGTCATGCTGAGAGAAAGAGAGAGAGAGGGGGGAGACAGATACCACGTTCAGAAGTCATGCTGAGAGAAAGAGAGAGAGGGAGGGAGACAGATACCTCGTTCCAGAAGTCATGCTGAGAGAAAGAGAGAGGGAGGGAGACAGATACCTCATTCAGAAGTCATGCTGAGAGAAGAGAGAGAGAGAGGGGAGGAGACAGATACCTCGTTCAGAAGTCATGCTGAGAGAAAGAGAGAGAGGAGACAGATACCTCGTTCAGAAGTCATGCTGAGAGAAAGAGAGAGGGGGGAGACAGATACCTCGTTCAGAAGTCATGCTGAGAGAAAGAGAGAGAGAGAGGGAGGAGACAGATACCTCGTTCAGAAGTCATGCTGAGAGAAAGAGAGAGGGAGGGGAGACAGATACCTCGTTCAGAAGTCATGCTGAGAGAAATAGAGAGGGAAGGAGACAGATACCTTGTTCAGAAGTCATGCTGAGAGAAAAGAGAGAGGAGGAGACAGATACCTCGTTCAGAAGTCATGCTGAGAGAAAGAGAGGGAAGGAGACAGATACCTCCGTTCAGAAGTCGTGCTGAGAAAGAGAAAGAGAGGGAGGGAGACAAATACCTCGTTCAGAAGTCATGCTGAGAAAGAGAGAGGAGGGAGACAGATACCTTGTTCAGAAGTCATGCTGAGAGAAATAGAGAGGGAAGGAGACAGATACCTTGTTCAGAAGTCATGCTGAGAGAAATAGAGAGGAGGGAGACAGATACCTCGTTCAGAAGTCATGCTGAGAGAAAGAGAGAGGGAAGGAGACAGATACCTCGTTCAGAAGTCGTGCTGAGAGAAAGAGAGAGGGAGGGAGACAGATACCTCGCTCAGAAGTCATGCTGAGAGAGAAAGAGAGAGAGAGGGAGACAGATACCTCGTGGCTTCCAGAAGTCATAAAGGAGAGAAAGAGAGAGGGAGCGAGACAGATGTTCGCTCAGAAGTCATGCTGAGAGAAAGAGAGAGAGAGGGAGGGAGATGATACCCTGTTCAGAAGTCATGCTGAGAGAAAGAGAGAGGGAGGGACAGATACCTCGTTCAGAAGTCATATTAGAGAAATAGAGAGGAAGGAGACAGATACCTTGTCTGAAGTCATGCTGGAGAGAAAGAGAGAGAGAGAGGAGGGAGACAGATACCCTCGCTCAGAAGTCATGCTGAGAGAAAGAGAGTGGAGGAGACAGATACCTCGTTCAGAAGTCATGCTGAGAGAAATAGAGAGGGAAGGAGACAGATACCTTGTTCAGAAGTCATGCTGAGAGAAGATAGAGAGGGAGGAGACAGATACCTCGCTCAGAAGTCATGCTGAGAGAAAGAGAGAGGAAGGAGACAGATACTCTTGTTCAGAAGTCATGCTGAGAGAAAGAGAGAGAGGGAGACAGACAGGATACCTCGTTCAGAAGTCATGCTGAGAGAAAGAGAGAGGGAGGGAGACAGATACCTCGTTCAGAAGTCATGCTGAGAGAAAGAGAGAGAGAGAGGGAGACAGATACCTTGTTCAGAAGTCATGCTGAGAGAAATAGAGAGGGAGGAGACAGATACCTCATTCAGAAGTCATGCTGAGAGAAAAGAGAGAGGAAGGAGACAGATACCTGTTCAGAAGTCATGCTGAGAGAAAGAGAGAGGAGGGAGACAGATACCTCGTCTCAGAAGTCATGCTGAGAGGGAAGGAGACAGACCTCGTTCAGAAGTCATGCTGAGAGAGAAAGAGAGAGGGAGGAGACAAATACCTCGTTCAGAAGTCATGCTGAGAGAAGAGAGAGAGAGAGGGAGACAGATACCTCGTTCAGAAGTCATGCTAAGAGAAAGAGAGGGAGGGAGACAGATACCTCGTTCCAGAAGTCATGCTAAGAGATTTAAGAGGAGGGAGACAGAAAAAAAAAAAGGTTGATTTTTTTTTACCACTTCCAGCTACATCTGAGGGTTATCTCAGAAAGATGGTTTAACAAATTTGGGATTTCCTGAACATATCAGGCGTGTTTTAACCAGATGAGGAAGTCCAGGATTTCTTGGTTCCAGAACCGCTGCTTTTCGTTTAAGGTATTCGACTGAAGTGAAGCAGATTGGTTGACCAGCTGGCGCGTGCACGCAACATTCAAAAAGGTCCTCATTTCGATGACAGAAGAAAATGACAGATATAGAGTCAAAAGACAGAGCCCAGAAAACATAACGAATATGTTCCGATATTTCTCCCAAAAAGTAATACATCTGCCGCCGAAAAAACCAGAGAGGGAGCCTGGCAGAAAAGTGCAGACAGTGTTAAATGCACAAGTTTATTGGCACGGTTCCAATATCTAATAGGCCTAGTTTACATATGGCTAATTAGGAACAATGCTTTCACTTTATAGAGCACATTTATTGCAGCGCTGGTGGGTGATATTACGTGTTAAAGGCTTTGGCCTAATATGTCACTGTAGTAACATATGTCACACTGCAATGGTAGGACCATTCCATAGCCTATGTAGGATGAATACTAATTTATTGAATTCATAGAGTGCTTCTCGTGACAACACTGGCAGCAATGTTGTTCAATGTTTAGTTGTAACCTCATGGGAGTCAGATCATCCGACAAAAGGAAGGAAGATCATTGAATTCAATCACTGTTTGTGAAAGTGATTTGGTTTGGTGAAAGTTTAGGCTACAGTATTCAGTAGCTACCTGTTTGTTTAGGCTGTTAAAGTTGTTTTATTCACGTAGTCTCCTTCATTTGGTCATCTACAGCACCAATGATGTTCGGGAAAATCTGCGGGATGAATTAGGCGATGTATTATTTTTATCATGTTGCTCTCT
Source organism: Oncorhynchus gorbuscha (assembly GCF_021184085.1). NCBI lineage: Eukaryota > Metazoa > Chordata > Actinopteri > Salmoniformes > Salmonidae > Oncorhynchus > Oncorhynchus gorbuscha. The sequence goes on from NW_025751638.1 coordinate 13,155, forward strand.
TTCAAGCTCTCTTTCTCGAGGTGGAAATTTGAGTTTGCACAAATTCTGGTTTGACAGATGTCGCTAAATACCGTCTGGGCTCCCGTTTGGGGACCAGCCACGGCCCTGCTTAGCTTCAGAGGCAAACCAGCAGTACCATGATGCTGGAATATGCCAACACTTGAAAAAGGCAGTGAAAGCAAATGCCAGGGTAAAGTAACCAACTATAGGGAAACCTGCAGAAAGAAGAGGCATTTGATTTAATCACGGTATCATACAAAATGTTTCACAGAAAATATTTGTTTTGCATCCATTTACAAATGATTTGCTCTTGCATTGAACAATTATTTCCCTAGTAATACATATTTTACTATTAATACATTTGGGTTTATGTTTTGCTTTCAGTATAATTATTTTTGTTTGCAATACTAAGAATTTTGTTCTCGACATCAGTTTTTCAAATTAATATTAATTTGGCACAAAAAGTAAGTTACTCGTTAGAAAATTGCACCATATGTTGTTTCAAGCGGCAATCCTTAGTGAAACATTAACAAAGTGGGCTCCCAGCACAGTTTAGGTAAAAAGCTGATGGATGGGGCTGGAGAAATGCAAACCACTCTGGAATCCATAGCCTGCACTCTGGACTGACCATCCATGATATCAAAATGATAGTTTTAACCTATATAGTTTTTAAACTACACAGTGTTTGTTTTCATTTACTTGGTTTACAAACATTGGAGTAAATGTGAGTTTTCTTACATGTGAAACTGCAAATTAAATTTTCACTTTCACATGTGGAATTGCAAGTTAACATGTGAAAAACAATCGTATGTGAAAGTTAGATTTTTTAGATTTTTACATGTGATTCCATGAGAAAGTGAGATTTTTCACATGTAAAAGTTTTGTGAGGCACATGTGAAAGGTGGCATTAACATGTAGAACTCTACATTTAATACATGTGAAAACAGCTATTTCACATGAGAAACTGCAAATTTGACATGTGCTTTTTTGTAAGGGTACACAAATATGTCATGTTGTTTCAAAAGAGTTATTACGATCCATTTGAGAACCAATCACAGAAAAGGTCAAAGGGCAGAGAGATGATGAGGGCCAAGTTAATAATCATCAACAAGCACACACACAGGTTCCATTGTGATTCCGACATTAACTTTCCAGGCCTTAGTGCTGGTTGACTGGCCAACACTGCACTGCATATCCTCCTCCCCAGTCAGCACACTGAGTGTGAGTGTGTGTTAATTCACCCTGTGTGTTCATTCATCACCCATTTGCGACACAATCGCAAAGGGAAGGAGGGATGAATGGAGAGGGAAGGAGGGATGAATGGAGAGGAAAGGAGGGATGAATGGAGAGGGAAGGAGGGATGGATAGAGAGGGAAGGAGGGATGAATGGAGAGGGAAAGAGGGATGACTGAAGAGGGAAGGAGGGATGATAGAGAGGAAGGAAGGATGAATGGAGAGGAAGATTGAATGGAGCGTGGCTTTGTGAGTGAGAGATTGGAGGATTGGAAGAGCTGGGAGAAGGGAATTAAGAATAGAGTGAGAATAGGG
>NW_025751639.1:0-14698 GCF_021184085.1 Oncorhynchus gorbuscha
TCTCTCTCTCTGTCTCTCTCTCTCTTTCTCTCTCTCTCTCTCTCTGTGTCTCTCTCTCTCTGTCTCTTCTCTCTCTCTCTCTGCTCTCTCTCTCTCTGTCTCTCTCTCTGTCTCTCTCTGTCTCTCTCACTCTGTCTCTGTCTCTCTCTCTCTCTCTCTGTCTCTCTCTCTCTCTCTGTATCTCTCTCTCTCTCTGTCTCTGTCTCTCTCTCTCTGTATCTCTCTCTCTCTCTGTCTCTGTCTTCTCTCTGTCTCTCTATCTCAATTCAATTCAAGGGCTTTATTGGCATGGGAAACATGTGTTAACATTGCCAAAGCAAATGAGGTAGATAATATATAAAGTGAAAAACAATAAAAATTAACAGTAAACATTACACATACAGAAGTTTCAAAACAATAAAGACATTACAAATGTCATATTGTATATATATACAGTTGTCAGGACCCGGTTACGAACCCGAGTCTCCGGAGTGAGAAACAGTCACTAAACCAACTGAGCCACGAATAGTCGGCAGAACCCAGAAGATGAGGCAGACACAGCAGTACTTGAGACGGTGTATTTAATGGAAGTAAAAAGTGAAGTTCTCAGGAAAACATGTAACCCACAACCTCAAAAGGAATTCCACAAGAACAAAGGTAATCCTCCAAGACAAAAAGGTAAATCCACAAGGTGGAAGGTAAAGCACAAAAGCCTCAAAAGATACTCAAAAACAAACAAACAAGAACAAAAACAGAATTCCACAAGAGAGTCCACCGGGATCACCAAGAGTTCACAGAGTACTAGGCCAAAGCAACATACAAACACAGAGCAAAGAACTGGAGGAAAACAAAGAGTTTAAATACAATCAGAGGAAACGAGGCACAGGTGCAAATAATAATGTGGATCAAGGGAAACAAAAGGTCAAAAGAAACAAATGGGCATCTAGTGACCAAAAACCGGAACAACCTCCTGGCCAAATCCTGACAACAGTGTTTTAACAATGTGCCAAATGGTAAAGGACACAATGAAAATAAATAATAAGATATGGGTTGTATTTACAATGGTGTGTGTTCTTCTCTCTGTCTCTGTCTGTCTTCTTCTCTTCTGTCTCGCTCTGTCTCTCTCTCTGTGTTCTTTCTCTCTAGGTTTTTTGTGTTAGTATTAGTATAATATGACCAATTAGAACAACTATATAACATAAACATGGTAATAAGTTTGAGCAGAACTGTCCGATGTTCAGCACCTAATCTGGCTGTGAGAAAAGCAGGATCCTGATAGCTTCCTGTTATCACCACTCTCCTCTTCATCCCTTCATGTCCACAATCACACACACACAACTCTGGGTTTTATCATTAACTAACTCTTTTCCAAGGCTTTATTCATCAAATCCTTCTTGTTTTTACCACTTTCATGCTTGTAAAATTGATTTCTATTTTGGAAAATTGTCACTGTGAAATAGGTTAGCCGCCTCGGTTTAACAGACGGCCTAATTAAAAAGTAGAATGCAAATATATTCATAATTGTGTTTCCACAACGCCTTTATCGTTCTCTGTCACGCACACACCAGGGGCTGGTGTTGCTTTAAAAGCAGGCAGGGGAGATGGAATGATAACTGAGAGATTTTGAAAGAGAGATGGAGGAAAGAGACCCTGTTCACCAGTGATCTAATTAGTTGCTTCTGTGAAATGACAGTGTATTGCGACTCTCCTCTCTCTATCTATTAAGTGACTGAGAATCTGTGGTGTTGCTTCTACACTGGGTACGATCAACGCGGTACAACAGACACATGGCCTTCTATAGCAGAGATAGACACATGGCCTCTACAGCAGACAGACACATGGCCTTCTATAGCAGATGCCAGACACATGGCCTCTACATACATGGCCTTCTATAGCAGACAGACACATGGCCTCTATAGCAGACAGACAAATGGCTCTATAGCAGACAGACACATGGCTCCTCTTATAGCAGACAGACACATGGCCTTCTATGTAGCACACACAGGATACACGGCCTTCTATAGCAGACAGAAACACAGCCTTCTATAGCAGACAGACACACGGCCTTCTATAGCAGACAGACACATGGCCTTCTATAGCAGACAGACACATGGCCTTCTATAGCAGACAGACACATGGCCTTCTATAGCAGACAGATACACGGCCTCTATAGCAGACAGACACATGGCCTTCTATAGCAGACAGACACATGGCCTTCTATAGCAGACAGACACACGGCCTCTATAGCAGACAGACACATGGCCTTCTGAGAAGCAGACAGACACACGGCCTTCTATAGCAGACAGACACATGGCCTTCTATAGCAGACAGACACATGGCCTTCTATAGCAGACAGACACATGGCCTTCTATAGCAGACAGATACACATGGCCTTCTATAGCAGACAGACACATGGCTCTAGCAGATAGACACATGGCCTTCTAGCAGACAGACACACTGCCTTCTATAGCAGACAGACACACGGCCTTCTATAGCAGACAGACACATGGTTTTGGCAGACAGACACACGGCCTTCTATAGCAGATGCGAGTTTGCCTTCTATAGCAGACAGGCCTTCTATAGCAGACAGACACATGGCCTTCTATAGCAGATCTGCACTTTCGCTCCCAGCGGGTAGTATAACTTTTCATTATATTTCATTATATCACAACGGTTTGATTTGTCTAATCTTAGCAATTTCTTTCAATTTCTTCTCAGCTAGCTACATAGCCGTCTTTGTATCAAAGATAATTTGCGTAATTATCGTATTTCGCCGTCCTAACGAGTCTTCACTAGCCAGCTAACGTCCACTGATTAGCTGCACTGGAGAAACTATCACACTCAACTGAACGACTTGATTAGTGTAGTGTTAGCTAGCTACATAGCTGTCTTTGCTGTCTTCGTATCATCGTATCCAAGATAATTGTGTTGTTTAGGTTTAGAGTGTGTAGTCTTAGAGCGATTATCTTAATTTACCGAGGTTAGCTAGCCAGCTATTTGTCAGCCTAACGTAGGTGACTCTGCTAGCGCCAACGCTAGCCAACGTCTTCTGTACAGAACTCAACTACCGGTCGCATTCACAGGTAGTATCACATTTTCACTTCATTTCATTACAGTACAACGGTTTGATTTGTTTGATCGTAGCTAGCTACTTAGCCAGCTACATAGCCATTATCTTTGTATCCAAGATAATTGTGTGTAGTCTAGAGCGATTTTCTAGGTTCGCTAGCCAGCTATTGTCGTTCTTTTAATGCAACGTAACGTAAACAACACTGCAAGCCTTAGCCAGCCCCGAATAGCAACACTGCAGAAACTATTACACTCAACGGAACGACTTGATTAGTGTAGTGTCAACAACGCACCCACTGCCAGCTGCCTACTTCAGCAGTACTGTATCATTTTAATCATTTTAGTCAATAAGATTCTTGCTACGTAGCTAACTTTCTGAACATTCGAGACGTGTAGTCCACTTGTCATTCAATCTCCTTTGCATTAGCGTAGCCTCTTCTGTAGCCTGTCAACTATGTGTCTGTTTATCCCTGTTCTCTCCTCTCTGCACAGACCATACAAACGCTCCTCACCGCGTGGCCGCGGCCACCCTACTCTGGTGGTCCCAGCGCGCACGACCCACGTGGAGTTCCAGGTCTCCGGTAGCCTCTGGAACTGCCAATCTGCGGTCAACAAGGCAGAGTTCATCTCAGCCTATGCCTCCCTCCAGTCCCTCGACTTCTTGGCACTGACGGAAACATGGATCACCACAGACAACACTGCTACTCCTACTGCTCTCTCTTTCGTCCGCCCACGTGTTCTCGCACACCCCGAGAGCGTCTGGTCAGCGGGGTGGTGGCACCGGGATCCTCATCTCTCCCAAGTGGTCATTCTCTCTTTCTCCCCTTACCCATCTGTCTATCGCCTCCTTTGAATTCCATGCTGTCACAGTTACTAGCCCTTTCAAGCTTAACATCCTTATCATTTATCGCCCTCCAGGTTCCCTCGGAGAGTTCATCAATGAGCTTGATGCCTTGATAAGCTCCTTTCCTGAGGACGGCTCACCTCTCACAGTTCTGGGCGACTTTAACCTCCCCACATCTACCTTTGACTCTTTCCTCTCTGCCTCCTTCTTTCCACTCCTCTCCTCTTTTGACCTCACCCTCTCACCTTCCCCCTACTCACAAGGCAGGCAATACGCTCGACCTCATCTTTACTAGATGCTGTTCTTCCACTAACCTCATTGCAACTCCCCTCCAAGTCTCCGACCACTGCCTTGTATCCTTTTCCCTCTCGCTCTCATCCAACACCTCCCACACTGCCCCTACTCGGATGGTATCGCGCCGTCCCAACCTTCGCTCTCTCTCCCCCGCTACTCTCTCCTCTTCCATCCTATCATCTCTTCCCTCCGCTCAAACCTTCTCCCACCTATCTCCTGATTCTGCCTCCTCAACCCTCCTCTCCTCCCTCTCTGCATCCCTTGACTCTCTATGTCCCCTATCCTCCAGGCCGGCTCGGTCCTCCCCTCCCGCTCCGTGGCTCGATGACTCATTGCGAGCTCACAGAACAGGGCTCCGGGCAGCCGAGCGGAAATGGAGGAAAACTCGCCTCCCTGCGGACCTGGCATCCTTTCACTCCCTCCTCTCTACATTTTCCTCCTCTGTCTCTGCTGCTAAAGCCACTTTCTACCACGCTAAATTCCAAGCATCTGCCTCTAACCCTAGGAAGCTCTTTGCCACCTTCTCCTCCCTCCTGAATCCTCCGCCCCCTCCCCCCTCCTCCCTCTCTGCAGATGACTTCGTCAACCATTTTGAAAAGAAGGTCGACGACATCCGATCCTCGTTTGCTAAGTCAAACGACACCGCTGGTTCTGCTCACACTGCCCTACCCTGTGCTCTGACCTCTTTCTCCCTCTCTCTCCAGATGAAATCTCTCGTCTTGTGACGGCCGGCCGCCCAACAACCTGCCCGCTTTACCCTATCCCCTCCTCTCTTCTCCAGACCATTTCCGGAGACCTTCTCCCTTACCTCACCTCGCTCATCAACTCATCCCTGACCGCTGGCTACGTCCCTTCCGTCTTCAAGAGAGCGAGAGTTGCACCCCTTCTGAAAAAACCTACACTCGATCCCTCCGATGTCAACAATTACAGACCAGTATCCCTTCTTTCTTTTCTCTCCAAAACTCTTGAACGTGCCGTCCTTGGCCAGCTCTCCCGCTATCTCTCTCTGAATGACCTTCTTGATCCAAATCAGTCAGGTTTCAAGACTAGTCATTCAACTGAGACTGCTCTCCTCTGTATCACGGAGGCGCTCCGCACTGCTAAAGCTAACTCTCTCTCCTCTGCTCTCATCCTTCTAGATCTATCGGCTGCCTTCGATACTGTGAACCATCAGATCCTCCTCTCCACCCTCTCCGAGTTGGGCATCTCCGGCGCGGCCCACGCTTGGATTGCTTCCTACCTGACAGGTCGCTCCTACCAGGTGGCGTGGCGAGAATCTGTCTCCTCACCACGCGCTCTCCCTGCCACTGAGTCCCAGGGCTCTGTTCTTGGCCCTCTCCTACGCTATACCAAGTCACTTGGCTCTGTCATAACCTCACATGGTCTCTCTTATCATTGCTATGCAGACGACACACAATTAATCTTCTCCTTTCCCCTTCTCTGATGACCAGGTGGCGAATCGCATTTCTGCATGTCTGGCAGACATATCAGTGTGGATGACGGATCACCACCTCAAGCTGAACCTCGGCAGACGGGCTGCTCTTCCTCCCGGGGAAGGACTGCCCGTTCCATGATCTCGCCATCACGGTTGACAACTCCATTGTGTCCTCCTCCCAGAGCGCCAAGAACCTTGGTGTGATCCTGGACCAACACCCTGTCGTTCTCAACCAACATCAAAGGCGGTGGCCCGTTCCTGTAGGTTCATGCTCTACAACATCGCAGAGTACGACCCTGCCTCACACAGGAAGCGGTGCAGGTTCTAATCCAGGCACTTGTCATCTCCCGTCTGGATTACTGCAACTCGCTGTTGGCTGGGCTCCCCTGCCTGTGCCATTAAACCCCTTCAACTCATCCAGAACGCGCCCAGCCCGTCTGGTGTTCAACCTTCCCAAGTTCTCTCCGATCACCCCGCTCCTCCGTTCTCTCTCCACTGGCTTCCAGTTGAAGCTCGCATCCGCCAGCAAGACCATGGTGCTTGCCTACGGAGCTGTGAGGGGAACGGCACCTCAGTACCTCCAGGCTCTGATCAGGCCCTACACCCAAACAAGGGCACTGCGTTCATCCACCTCTGGCCTGCTCGCCTCCCTACCACTGAGGAAGTACAGCTCCCCGCTCCAGCCCAGTCAAAACTGTTCGCTGCTCTGGCCCCCAATGGTGGAACAAACTCCTCACGACGCCAGGACAGCGGAGTCAATCACACCTTCCGGAGACACCTGAAACCCCACCTCTTTAAGGAATACCTAGGATAGGATAAGTATTCCCTCTCACCCCCCCCCTAAGTTTTAGATGCACTATTGTTAAGTGACTGTCCCACTGGATGTCATAAGATTGAATGCACAATTTGTAGTCGCTCTGGATAGAGCGTCTGCTAAATGACTTAAATGTAAATGTAATGTAAAGATACACAGCCTTCTATAGCAGACAGACACATGGCCTCTGGTTATATGATATAACACTGTCCTGTAGCCTCGTCATCCTGGTTATAACTGTCCTGTAGCTCGTCATCCTGGTTATATGACCTAACACTGTCCTGTAGCCTCGTCCTCCTGGTTATAACACTGTCCTGTAGCCTCGTTCCTCCTGGTTATAACACTGTCCTGTAGCCACCTCCTGGTTATGACCTAACACTGTCCTGTAGCCTCGTTCCTCCTGGTTATATGACCTAACACTGTCCTCAAACCTCGTCCTCCTGGTTATATGACCTAACACTGTCCTGAAGCCTCGCCCTCCTGGTTATATGACCTAACACTGTCCTGGTAGTCTCGTCCTCATGGTTATAACACTGTCCTGTAGCCACCTCCTCCTGGTTATATGACCTAACACTGTCCTGAAGCCTCGTCCTCCCTGGTTGGTGACCTAACACTGTCCTGGAAGCCTCGTCCTCCTGGTTATAACACTGTCCTGAAGCCTCGTCCTCCTGGTTATAACACTGTCCTGTAGCCTCGTCCTCCCTGGTTATATGACTAAACACACTGTCCTGTAGCCTCGTTCCTCCTGGTTTATAACACTGTCCTGCCCGCCACCTCCTCCCTGGTTATATGACCTAACACTGTCCTGTAGCCCTCGTTCCTCCTGGTTATAACACTGTCCTGTAGCCTGCGTCATCCCTGGTTATATGACCCTAACACTGTCCTGTAGCCTCGTCCCTCCTGGTTATAACACTGTCCTGTAGCCTCGTTCCTCCTGGTTATAACACTGTCCTGTAGCCTCGTTCCTCCTGGTTATATGACTAACACTGTCCTGTAGCCTCGTCCTCCTGGTTATATGACCTAACACTGTCCTGTAGCCTCGTTCCTCCTGGATTTATAACACTGTCCTGTAGCCACCTCCTCCCTGGTTATATGACCTAACACTGTCCTGTAGCCTCGTTCCTCCTGGTTATAACACTGTCCTGTAGCCTCATCCTGGTTATATGACCTAACACTGTCCTGTAGCCTCGTCCCTCCCTGGTTTATAACACTGTCCTGTAGCCTCGTTCCTCCTGGTTATAACACTGTCCTGTAGCCTCGTCCTCCTGGTTATAACACTGTCCTGTAGTCTCGTCCTCCTGGTTATAACACTGTCCTGTAGCCTCGTTCCTCCTGGTTATAACACTGTCCTGTAGCCACCTCCTCCTGGTTATATGACCTAACACTGTCCTGTAGCCTCGTTCCTCCTGAACATAACACTGTCCTGTAGCCTCGTCATCCTGGTTATATGACCTAACACACTGTCCTGTAGCCTCGTCCTCCTGGTTATAAACTGTCCTGTAGCCTCGTTCCTCCTGGTTATAACACTGTCCTGTAGCCTCGTCCTCCTGGTTATAACACTGTCCTGTAGCCCTCGTTCCTCCTGGTTATAACACACTGTCCTGTAGCCTCGTTCTTCTGGTTATAACACTGTCCTGTAGCCTCGTCATCCTGGTTATATGACCTAACACTGTCCTGTAGCCTCGTCCTCCTGGTTATAACACTGTCCTGTAGCCTCGTTCCTCCTGGTTATAACACTGTCCTGTAGCCACTCCTCCTGGTTATATGACCTAACACCTGTCCTGTAGCCTCGTTCTCCTGGTTATAACACTGTCCTGTAGCCTCGTCATCCTGGTTATATGACCTAACACTGTCCTGTACCTCGTTCCTCCTGGTTATAACACTGTCCTGTAGCCTCGTTCCTCCTGGTTATAACACTGTCCTGTAGCCTCTCATCATCCTGGTTATATGACCTAACACTGTCCTGTAGCCTCGTCCTCCTGGATTTATAACACTGTCCTGTAGCCTCGTTCCTCCTGGTTATAACACTGTCCTGTAGCCACCTCCTCCTGGTTATATGACCTAACACTGTCCTGTAGCCTCGTTCCTCCTGGTTATAACACTGTCCTGTAGCCTCGTCATCCTGGTTATATGACCTAACACTGTCCTGTAGCCTCGTCCTCCTGGTTATAACACTGTCCTGTAGCCTCGTTCCTCCTGGTTATAACACTGTCCTGTAGCCTCGTTCCTCCTGGTTATAACACTGTCCTGTAGCCTCGTCATCCTGGTTATATGACCTAACACTGTCCTGTAGCCTCGTCCTCCTGGTTATAACACTGTCCTGTAGCCTCGTTCCTCCTGGTTATAACACTGTCCTGTAGCCACCTCCTCCTGGTTATATGACCTAACACTGTCCTGTAGCCTCGTTCCTCCTGGTTATATGACCTAACACTGTCCTGTAGCCTCGTCCTCCTGGTTATAACACTGTCCTGTAGCCTCGTTCCTCCTGGTTATAACACTGTCCTGTAGCCACCTCCTCCTGGTTATATGACCTAACACTGTCCTGTAGCCTCGTCATCCTGGTTATATGACCTAACACTGTCCTGTAGCCTCGTCCTCCTGGTTATAACACTGTCCTGTAGCCTCGTTCCTCCTGGTTATAACACTGTCCTGTAGCCTCGTTCCTCCTGGTTATATGTCCTAACACTGTCCTGTAGCCACCTCCTCCTGGTTATATGACCTAACACTGTCCTGAAGCCTCGTCCTCCTGGTTATATGACCTAACACTGTCCTGAAGCCTCGTCCTCCTGGTTATATGACCTAACACTGTCCTGAAGCCTCGTCCTCCTGGTTATATGACCTAACACTGTCCTGTAGTCGTCCTCATGGTTATAACACTGTCCTGTAGCCACCTCCTCCTGGTTATATGACCTAACACTGTCCTGAAGCCTCGTCCTCCTGGTTATATGACCTAACACTGTCCTGAAGCCTCGTCCTCCTGGTTATATGACCTAACACTGTCCTGTAGTCTCGTCCTCATGGTTATAACACTGTCCTGTAGCCTCGTCATCCTGGTTATAACACTGTCCTGAAGCCTCGTCCTCCTGGTTATATGACCTAACACTGTCCTGTAGCCTCGTTCCTCCTGGTTATAACACTGTCCTGTAGCCTCATTCCTCCTGGTTATATGACCTAAACACTGTCCTGTAGCCTCGTTCCTCCTGGTTATAACACTGTCCTGTAGCCTCGTCCTCCTGGTTATATGACCTAACACTGGGGGCCCTGGTCAACAGTAGTGCACTACATAGGGAATAGGGTGCCATGGGGCCCCTGGTCAACAACAGTGCACTACATAGGGAATAGGGTTCTATAGGGCTCTGGTCTAAAGTACTGCACTATATAGGGAATAGGGGTGCCATAGGGCCCCTGGTCTAAAGTAGTGTACTATATAGGGAATAGGGAGCCTTTAGGGACCCAGCCTAGAAGACTCCTTCCCCCCCGTCTTCTTCTACCTTGTGGTATTCTGGGTGTAATATTCTAATCGATGACATGGTCGTTGTGTTACAGCGGACCAGCCAAGACCTTGAACTGAGTTAGAAGGTGAAGGAGAAACAGACATGCTCATATTCCACCCTGTTACACCCAACCAGGGGAGGGGAGGGAGGGAGGGAGGGAGGGAGGGGGGAGGGGGAGGGGAGGGAGGAGGGAGGGAGGAGGGAGGGAGGGAGGGAGGGAGGAGGTAGGGAGGGAGTTAGGGAGGGGAGTTAGGGAGGAGGTAGGGAGGGAGGGAGGGAGGTAGGGAGGGAGGGTAGGGAGGGAGTTAGGGGGGAGTTAGGGAGGGAGGGAGGGAGGTAGGGAGGGAGTTAGGGAGGGAGGAGGGAGGTAGGGAGGGAGATAAGGGAGGAGTGAGTTAGGGGGAAGGGAGGTAGGGAGGGAGGGGGGAGGAGGGGGAGGAGAGGGGAGGGAGGGAAGGGAGGGAGGAGAGAGAGGGAGGGAGGGAGGGAGGGGAGGGAGGGAGGGAGGGAGGGAGGGAGGGAGGGAGGGAGGGAGGGAGGGAGGGAGGGAGGGAGGGAGGGAGGGAGGGAGGGAGGGAGGGAGGGAGGGAGGGAGGGAGGGAGGGAGGGAGGGAGGGGGTGATATTCATATTGATACCAGGTAGTGAGGAGGGAGGGAGGGGGTGATATTCATATTGTTACCAGGTAGTGGGGAGGGAGGGAGGGGTGATATTCTGCTGAACTGGATACAGATGGAGAGAGCAACACCATATGATGGCTGCTACTGGGACTAGAGCTTTCCTCAATGCCTCACATCCTCTCTCCTTGTGTCCTATCTACTTGCCTCCTGCTCAAAACACACGGGGAAGAATGTCCAAGGGGAGGAACCTTGAACCTTCTCCTCCAATACGGTTGAGAAGGAGTCAAGGAGATAGGATGCGAGGAGCGAGGATGCGAGGAATAGCAGAAAGATAAATTGAGACGAAGCCTCGGGTGGGTATTATCACTGCAGGACCGCAGAGAATCATGGGGGAAAAGACAGCTGCCAACTGTCCCCTGAGGGCGACCTTTTTGATGTCCATAAGACACTGATGTCTCTACTCCACTAAGAAGAGCAGCGCCCTAGCAACGCCCTGGCAACCACCCCAGCTAGCGTTACGTAAAAGATGCAGCGTTTGGTCTTAAAATGGAAAAAGCCAAATATTAGATGTTTATTAAAAACGTATTTTCTCGAGCCTCATCTGCCTTATTATTAATATCTAACCTTCATTTATCATCTTCTTCCTCAATGCTCTTTCAATGCTTGTTTCTCTCTCCTTCTCCTCTTCCTCAATACTCTTTCAATCTTGTTTCTCTCTCTATTTTTTCTCTCCTTCTCCTCTTCCTTTCTCTCTCTGTCCATCTCACTCTCTCCTCCCTCTTCTTGGTTTCTCTGACAGGTTAAAAGGCCTGTTCTCTCAGTCTTCCTTCTCTTCCTCCTCTCTCTTCCGTTTCCTCTGTTGACCGCAGTAAAAAGACCGACTCTCTTTCTCTCTCTCTGTCCGTCTCTCTCCTCCTTCTGGTGACAGCAGTAAAAAGACCTACTCTTTCTCTCTCTCTCCATCTGTCTCGCTCCTCCTCTCCTCCTGGTGATAGCAGTATAAAGACCTACTCTTTCTCTCTCTCTGTCCGTCTCTCTCCTCCTTCTGGTGACAGCAGTTTAAAGACCTACTCATTCTCTCTCTCTCTGTCAATCTCTCTCCTCCTTCTGGTTATAGCAGTTTAAAGACCTACTCTTTCTCTCTCTATCTGTCAGTCTCTCTCCTCCTTCTGGTGATAGCAGTTTAAAGACCTACTCTTTCTCTCTCTCTCTGTCCGTCTCTCTCCTCCTTCTGGTGATAGCAGTTTAAAGACCTACTCTTTCTCTCTCTCTGTCCGTCTCTCTCCTCCTCTCCTTCTGGTGATAGCAGTAGCTCAGTTGGTAGAGCATGGCGCTTGTAACGCCAGGGTAGTGGGTTCGATCCCCGGGACCACCCATACGTAGAATGTATGCACACATGACTGTAAGTCGCTTTGGATAAAAGCGTCTGCTAAATGGCATATTATTATTATTATTATTATATTATTTACTCTTTCTCTCTGTCCGTCTCGCTCCTCCTCTCCTTCTGGTGATAGCAGTTTAAAGACCTACTCTTTCTCTCTCTCTCTCTGTCCGTCTCGCTCCTCCTCTCCTTCTGGTGATAGCAGTTTAAAGACCTACTCTTTCTCTCTCTCTCTATCCGTCTCGCTCCTCCTTCTGGTGATAGCAGTTTAAAGACCTACTCTTTCTCTCTCTCTGTCCGTGTCTCTCCTCCTCTCCTTCTGGTGATAGCAGTTTAAAGACCTACTCTTTCTCTCTCTCTCTCTGTCCGTCTCGCTCCTCCTCTCCTTCTGGTGGCCATAGCAGTTTAAGACCTACTCTTTCTCTCTCTCTCTATCCGTCTCGCTCCTCCTTCTGGTGTATACCTACTCTTTCTCTCTCTCTCTGTCAGTCTCTCTCCTCCTTCTGGTGACAGCAGTTTAAAGACCTACTCTTTCTCTCTCTGTCCGTCTCTCTCCTCCTGCTGGTGATAGCAGTTTAAAGACCTACTCTTTCTCTCTCTCCATCTGTCCGTCTCGCTCCTCCTTCTGGTGATAGCAGTTTAAAGACCTACTCTCTCTCTCTCTCTCTGTCCGTCTCTCTCCTCCTCTCCTTCTGGTGACAGCAGTTTAAAGACCTACTCTTTCTCTCTCTCTCTGTCCGTCTCTCTCCTCTCGCTATCGAGTAGCAGTTCAAAGACCTACTCTTTCTCTCTCTGTCCGTCAGTCTCTCCCCCTCCTTCTGGCAGGAGGCAGTTCAAAGACCTACTTTCTCTCTCTCTGTCAGTCTCTCTCCTCCTTCTGGTGATAGCAGTAAAAAGACCTACTGTCCAGGTCAATCTTAATTTTTCTCTCTGTTACTCTCCTCCTCCTCCTCCTCTCCTAATAGGGTTTAAGAGGCCTACTGTCCAAGTCAACCGTGGTAAATCCATTGTCTCACATGGACAGACAGGAACAAAGGGCAGACCACCAACAGCACTAGGTAAATGCACGGCTCCCCCAAATGGAAAACATCAAGCCGCCAGACTCTGGCTATTGATTCCTCTTAGACAAAATGACTAAAATGTCATTACATGCCTCTGGTCTGCTACTGGTGTGGAACCAGTGGTACTGGTGTGTGTGTGGTGAGAGAAAGAGACATTCAGAGCAGAGAGAGAGAGATTCAGAACAGAGAGAGAGACATTCAGAACAGAGAGAGACATTCAGAACACAGAGAGACATTCAGAACAGAGAGAGACATTCAGAACAGAGAGAGAGACATTCAGAACAGAGAGAGAGACATTCAGAACAGAGAGAGACATTCAGAACAGAGAGAGAGACATTCAGAACAGAGAGAGAGACATTCAGAACAGAGAGAGAGACATTCAGAACAGAGAGAGACATTCAGAACACAGAGAGACACATTCAGAACAGAGAGAGACACATTCAGAATAGAGAGAGACATTCAGAACAGAGAGAGAGACATTCAGAACAGAGAGAGAGACATTCAGAACAGAGAGAGACATTCAGAACAGAGAGAGACATTCAGAACAGAGAGAGACATTCAGAACAGAGAGAGAGACATTCAGAACAGAGAGAGAGAGAGACACATTCAGAACAGAGAGAGACATTCAGAACAGAGAGAGACACATTCAGAACACAGAGAGACACATTCAGAACAGAGAGAGAGACATTCAGAACACAGAGAGACACATTCAGAACACAGAGAGACACATTCAGAACAGAGAGAGACACATTCAGAATAGAGAGAGAGACATTCAGATCAGAGAGAGACACATTCAGAACACAGAGAGACACATTCAGAACAGAGAGAGACACATTCAGAAGAGAGAGAGAGACATTCAGAATAGAGAGAGACACATTCAGAATAGAGAGAGAGACATTCAGAATAGAGAGAGAGACATTCAGAATAGAGAGAGAGAGAGAGAGAGAGAGAGAGAGAGAGAGAGAGAGAGAGAGAGAGAGAGAGAGAGAGAGAGACATTCAGAACAGAGAGAGAGACATTCAGAACAGAGAGAGAGAGAGAGAGAGAGAGAGAGAGAGAGAGAGAGAGAGAGAGAGAGAGAGAGAGAGAGAGAGAGAGAGAGAGAGAGAGAGAGAGAGAGAGAGAGAGAGAGAGAGAGAGAGAGAGAGAGAGAGAGAGAGAGAGAGAGAGAGAGAGAGAGAGAGAGAGACCAACACAGACTTACAGTGGCGAGAAACAATATGTGAACCCTTTGGAAATACCTGGATTTCTGCATAAAATGGTCCAAATTTGATCTGATCTTCATCTAGGTCACAACTACAGACTAACAGTCTGCTTAAACTAAAAACTAATAACACACAGACAGTAATGTCTTTATGGAACACACCGTGGAACCATTCACAGTGCATGGTGGGAAAAGGTATGTGAACCCTTGGATTTAATAACTGGTTGACCCCCCCTTTGGCAGCAATCACCTCAACCAAATGTTTTCTGTAGTTGAGGATCAGACCTGTCAGGAGGAATTTTAGGGCCATTCCTCTTTACAAAACTGTTTCAGTTCAGCAACATTCTCGGGATGTCTAGTGTGAACCTATCTCTTGAGGTCACACCACAGCATCTCAATCGGGTTGAGGTCAGGACTCTGACTGGACCACTCCAGAAGGTCAGGGCTCTGAATGGACCACTCCAGAAGGTCAGGACTCTGAATGGACCACTCCAGAAGGTCAGG
>NW_025751640.1:0-14694 GCF_021184085.1 Oncorhynchus gorbuscha
TCATTATTACTGCATCCCACCTTTCACCAAACCACCAACACGCCTGTCTCGTCCAAACCCTTCATTATTACTGCATCCCACCTTTCACCAAACCACCAACACGCCTGTCTCGTCCAAACCCCTTCATTATTACTGCATCCCACCTTTCACCAAACCACCAACACGCCTGTCTCGTCCAAACCCTTCATTATTACTGCATCCCACCTTTCACCAAACCACCAACACGCCTGTCTCGTCCAAACCCTTCATTATTACTGCATCCCACCTTTCACCAAACCACCAACACGCCTGTCTCGTCCAAACCCTTCATTATTACTGCATCCCACCTTTCACCAAACCACCAACACGCCTGTCTCGTCCAAACCCTTCATTATTACTGCATCCCACCTTTCACCAAACCACCAACACGCCTGTCTCTGTCCAAACCCTTCATTATTACTGCATCCCACCTTTCACCAAACCACCAACACGCCTGTCTCGTCCAAACCCTTCATTATTACTGCATCCCACCTTTCACCAAACCACCAACACGCCTGTCTCGTCCAAACCCTTCATTATTACTGCATCCCACCTTTCACCAAACCACCAACACGCCTGTCTCGTCCAAACCCTTCATTATTACTGCATCCCACCTTTCACCAAACCACCAACACGCCTGTCTCGTCCAAACCCTTCATTATTACTGCATCCCACCTTTCACCAAACCACCAACACGCCTGTCTCGTCCAAACCCTTCATTATTACTGCATCCCACCTTTCACCAAACCACCAACACGCCTGTCTCGTCCAAACCCTTCATTATTACTGCATCCCACCTTTCACCAAACCACCAACACGCCTGTCTCGTCCAAACCCTTCATTATTACTGCATCCCACCTTTCACCAAACCACCAACACGCCTGTCTCGTCCAAACCCTTCATTATTACTGCATCCCACCTTTCACCAAACCACCAACACGCCTGTCTCGTCCAAACCCTTCATTATTACTGCATCCCACCTTTCACCAAACCACCAACACGCCTGTCTCGCCCAAACCCTTCATTATTACTGCATCCCACCTTTCACCAAACCACCAACACGCCTGTCTCGTCCAAACCCTTCATTATTACTGCATCCCACCTTTCACCAAACCACCAACACGCCTGTCTCGTCCAAACCCTTCATTATTACTGCATCCCACCTTTCACCAAACCACCAACACGCCTGTCTCGTCCAAACCCTTCATTATTACTGCATCCCACCTTTTCACCAAACCACCAACACGCCTGTCTCGTCCAAACCCTTCATTATTACTGCATCCCACCTTTCACCAAACCACCAACACGCCTGTCTCGTCCAAACCCTTCATTATTACTGCATCCCACCTTTCACCAAACCACCAACACGCCTGTCTCGTCCAAACCCTTCATTATTACTGCATCCCACCTTTCACCAAACCACCAACACGCCTGTCTCGTCCAAGTTCAAACACTGAAAAAGAACTAGAAAAACCCTTCATTATTACTGCATCCCACCTTTCACCAAACCACCAACACGCCTGTCTCGTCCAAACCCTTCATTATTACTGCATTCCACCTTTCACCAAACCACCAACACGCCTGTCTCGTCCAAGTTCAAACACTGAAAAAGAACTAGAAAAACCCTTCATTATTACTGCATCCCACCTTTCACCATACCACCAACACGCCTGTCTCGTCCAAGTTCCTTGTTTTGGGTTTGGACCTGATGGCGTTGCCTGCTTGAAGTCTATGGAAACCCAAAACATTTTTTTTAATATCAAGTACAGTACAGGGATACCGCACTGAGCGGTTGCCTGGAGCAGATCACACAGTTGTGCCAGGTTCAGTATCTAAATGGATGTTGCATGACACAGCCAATAATATGACATTCAGCATACATAATACCAACATACCATCTCCAACCATCAGACCACTGAGACCACCAATAATATGACATTCAGCATACATAATACCAACATACCATCTCCAACCATCAGACCACTGAGTCAAACAGATGCGGTGGAGGGACAACTGCATCATTTAAAATGAATTAGTGGCCAGGTTTGATATCAAGAGTTCAAATCATTCTAGATTTCCCATTCACATTCCTTCTAGTTGTGCGTAAGGTAACAATGTAAGGTATCCTTAAAAATGCAGTAAATATTACATTCAGGCATAATGTTATCACTTTACCTCTGTTGTTGATAAGGGCTTAAACGACCGGACCCACATCAGCTTGGTTTGCAAGTACTTTTCCATGTCTTGTGACTCATAACTTGATCCAGACGACTTCTCCTAGGCAACCAAAAGTCCATCCGCTGCTACCACCCCCGCCCATTGTCTGTAAAGAGATGTCTAATATACCTGGAGACAACTTTATAGTTGTTGGACTCCAGGAAGAGTAGCTGCTGCTTTGTAACAGATGATGGGGATCCCAATAAAGAAATAACATGAAAGACTAGAAGTTCGTTCGTTCGTAATTAGACAACAATAACAGATTATTAGGCATTGTTGCATCACAGGCAGAGAGAACATTTTGGAACTCCTAAGAATGGCTGAATTTACCAAGTGGCCCTGAGAATGAGATTACAGAGAATGAAATAATTAGTTAGGAAAGCCAATAAACTCACTGAAGACGCCTTGTTTGAGCCGACCGCTGCCTCAGATCAATGAGTTCGTTCGTAGCAGTAACACAAACATGCAGCCTGAAACACCTCCAGTTAGAGGGTCTGCATAGCCAGACACAAACAGGTGTGAGTGGGGTTCTGCCAGATAATGACCAGAGTAGGAGGTGTGTTTTTAGAGATGGTGGCGATACAGCAAGCAAAACTGGGTACAAGGTAGTGGAAACAGATCAGCATTACAATGTTGATATCATGGATGGTCAGTGCATGCAGCTTTTTCACCGGAAGAGAGCAGGAGACGCTGTTATTATTTCTGCTGATGGCCACTTTAAGAAGCTGAGATGGAGACAGGACCAGCTCTGAAACGGGTTTACCCCCAGAGGAATGTACATATGTTTCCTGCAGTCCTCATCAGTACAGATGACCTCAATTTCCTACTGTGTTTAACTATATCCAGTCCTCATCAGTACAGATGACACCTCAATTTCCTACTGTGCGTAACTATATCCAGTCCTCATCAGTACAGATGACTCCTCAATTTCCCTACTGTGTTTAACTATATCCAGTCCTCATCAGTAGATGACTACTCAATTTCCCAACTGTGTTTAACTATATCCAGTCCTCATCAGTACAGATGACTCCTCAATTTCCCTACTGTCCAGTCCTCATCAGTAGATGAACTCATATCCAGTCCTCATCAGTAGATGACTCTCAATTTCCCTACTGTGTTTAACTATATCCAGTCCTCATCAGTACAGATGACTCCTCAATTTCCCTACTGTGTTTAACTATATCCAGTCCTCATCAGTACAGATGACTCTCAATTTCCCTACTGTGTTTAACTATATCAGTCCTCATAGATGTAGATGACTACTCAATTCCCAACTGTGTTTAACTATATCAGTCCTCATCAGTACAGATGACTCCTCAATTTCCCTACTGTGTTTAACTATATCCAGTCCTCATCAGTAGATGACTCCTCAATTTCCCTACTGTGTTTAACTATATCCAGTCCTCATCAGTACAGATGACTCCTCAATTTCTACTGTGTCATGCAGGTGAAGAGGACCCAAACGCGACTTAACAGAAACAGAGTTTATTAAAGTCCAAAACAGGAATAACAGAAATCCTCTAGACTTGTAGAGGGGAAACAACTGGAGAAGCGGCCACAGACTGCAGGTCGCTTCGGGTAGGCGCAGGCCGTAGTCGACTGAGACACCTGCTCACACGCAGCATCTGATGAAGGCACAAAACACGACAGGACAGGGTGATACACAATCACGGCAAAAACACGACAGGACAGGGCGAAACGCAATCACAGCATGGTGAATACAATACAAGGAACCGACGGGACAGGAACGGATCACAAAGGAATAAATAGGGACTCTAATCAGGGGAAAGGATCGGGAACAGGTGTGGGAAGACTAAATGATGATTAGGGGAATAGGAACAGCTGGGAGCAGGAACGGAACGACAGAGAGAAGAGAGAGCGAGAGAGTGAGAGAGGGAGGGGGAGAGAGAGGGATAGAAGGAGGGAAAGAACCAAACAAGACCAGCAGAGGGAAACGAATAGCATGGGGAGCACAGGGACAAGACATGACAATAAATGACAAACATGACAGTACCCCCCCACTCACCGAGCGCCTCCCTGGCGCACTCGAGGAGGAATCCTGGCGGCAACGGAGGAAATCATCGATGAGCGAACGGTCCAGCACGTCCCGAGACGGAACCCAACTCCTCTCCTCAGGACCGTAACCCTCCCAATCCACTAGGTATTGGACCCCGTCCCGAGAACGCATGTCCATAATCTTATGTACCTTGTAAATAGGTGCGCTCTCGACAAGGACGGGAGGGGGGAGGGAAGACGAACGGGGTGCGAAGAAAGGGCTTAACACAGGAGACATGGAAGACAGGATGGACGCGACGAAGATGTCGCGGAAGAATCGCCGCACAGCGACAGGATTGACGACCTGGGAGACACGGAACGGACCAATGAACCGCGGAGTCAACTTACGAGAAGCTGTCGTAAGAGGAAGGTTGCGAGTGGAAAGCCACACTCTCTGGCCGCAACAATACCTTGGACTCTTAATCCTGCGTTTATTGGCGGCTCTCACCGTCTGTGCCCTGTAACGGCAAAGTGCAGACCTCACCCTCCTCCAGGTGCGCTCACAACGTTGGACAAACGCTTGAGCGGAGGGAACGCTGGACTCGGCAAGCTGGGATGAGAACAGAGGAGGCTGGTAACCCAGACTACTCTGAAACGGAGATAACCCGGTAGCAGACGAAGGAAGCGAATTGTGAGCGTATTCTGCCCAGGGGAGCTGTTCTGCCCAAGACGCAGGGTTTCTGAAAGAAAGGCTGCGTAGTATGCGACCAATCGTCTGATTGGCCCTCTGCTTGACCGTTAGACTGGGGATGAAACCGGAAGAGAGACTGACGGACGCACCAATCAAACGACAGAACTCCCTCCAAAACTGTGACGTGAATTGCGGGCCTCTGTCTGAAACGGCGTCTAACGGGAGGCCATGAATTCTGAATACATTCTCAATAATGATTTGTGCCGTCTCCTTAGCGGAAGGAAGTTTAGCGAGGGGAATGAAATGTGCCGCCTTAGAGAACCTATCGACAACCGTCAGAATCACAGTCTTCCCCGCAGACAAAGGCAGACCGGTAATGAAGTCTAAGGCAATGTGAGACCATGGTCGAGAAGGAATGGGGAGCGGTCTGAGACGACCGGCAGGAGGAGAGTTACCCGACTTAGTCTGCGCGCAGTCCGAACAAGCAGCCACGAAACGGCGCGTGTCACGCTCCTGAGTCGGCCACCAAAAGCGCTGGCGAATAGACGCAAGAGTGCCTCGAACACCGGGATGACCCGCTAACTTGGCAGAGTGAGCCCACTGAAGAACAGCCAGACGAGTGGAAACAGGAACGAAAAAGGAGGTTACTAGGACAAGCGCGCGGCGACGCAGTGTGCGTGAGTGCTTGCTTAACCTGTCTTTCAATTCCCCAGACTGTTAACCCGACAACACGCCCATAAGGAAGAATCCCTCGGGATCAGTAGAAGCCACAGAAGAACTAAACAGACGGGATAAGGCATCAGGCTTGGTGTTCTTGCTACCCGGACGGTAAGAAATCACAAACTCAAACGAGCGAAAAACAACGCCCAACGAGCTTGACGGGCATTAAGTCGTTTGGCAGAACGGATGTACTCAAGGTTCTTATGGTCTGTCCAAACGACAAAAGGAACGGTCGCCCCTCCAACCACTGTCGCCATTCGCCTAGGGCTAAGCGGATGGCGAGCAGTTCACGGTTACCCACATCATAGTTGCGCTCAGATGGCGACAGGCGATGAGAAAATAAGCGCAAGGATGAACCTTATCGTCAGACTGGAAGCGCTGGGATAGGATGGCTCCCACGCCTACCTCTGAAGCGTCAACCTCGACAATGAATTGTCTAGTGACGTCAGGAGTAACGAGGATAGGAGCGGACGTAAAGCGTTCTTTTAGAAGATCAAAAGCTCCCTGGGCGGAACCGGACCACTTAAAACACGTCTTGACAGAAGTAAGAGCTGTGAGAGGGGCAGCAACTTGACCGAAATTACGAATGAAACGCCGATAGAAATTAGCGAAACCTAAAAAGCGCTGCAACTCGACACGTGACCTTGGAACGGGCCAATCACTGACAGCTTGGACCTTAGCGGAATCCATCTGAATGCCTTCAGCGGAAATAACGGAACCGAGAAAAGTAACGGAGGAGACATGAAAAGAGCACTTCTCAGCCTTTACGTAGAGACAATTCTCTAAAAGGCGCTGTAGAACACGTCGAACGTGCTGAACATGAATCTCGAGTGACGGAGAAAAAATCAGGATATCGTCAAGATAGACAAAAACAAAAATGTTCAGCATGTCTCTCAGAACATCATTAACTAATGCCTGAAAAACAGCTGGCGCATTGGCGAGACCGAACGGCAGAACCCGGTACTCAAAATGCCCTAACGGAGTGTTAAACGCCGTTTTCCACTCGTCCCCCCTCTCTGATGCGCACGAGATGGTAAGCGTTACGAAGGTCCAACTTAGTAAAGCACCTGGCTCCCTGCAGAATCTCGAAGGCTGATGACATAAGGGGAAGCGGATAACGATTCTTAACCGTTATGTCATTCAGCCCTCGATATCCACGCAGGGGCGCAGAGTACCGTCCTTCTTTTAACAAAAAGAACCCCGCCCGGCCGGAGAAGAAGAAGGCACTATGGTACCGGCGTCAAGAGACACAGACAAATAATCCTCGAGAGCCTTACGTTCGGGAGCCGACAGAGAGTATAGTCTACCTCGAGGAGGAGTGGTCCCCGGAAGGAGATCAATACTACAATCATACGACCGGTGAGGAGGAAGGGAGTTGGCTCGGGACCGACTGAAGACCGTGCGCAGATCATGATATTCCTCCGGCACTCCTGTCAAATCGCCAGGTTCCTCCTGAGAAGTAGGGACAGAAGAAACGGGAGGGATGGCAGACATTAAACACTTCACATGACAAGAAACGTTCCAGGATAGGATAGAATTACTAGACCAATTAATAGAAGGATTATGACATACTAGCCAGGGATGACCCAAAACAACAGGTGTAAACGGTGAACGGAAAATCAAAAAAGAAATAGTCTCACTGTGGTTACCAGATACTGTGAGAGTTAAAGGTAGTGTCTCAAATTTGATACTGGGAAGATGACTACCATCTAAGGCAAACATGGGCGTAGGCCTGTCTAACGGTCTGAAAGGAATGTTATGTTTCCGAGCCCATGCTTCGTCCATGAAACAACCCTCAGCCCCAGAGTCAATCAAAGCACTGCATGTAGCACCGAACCGGTCCAGCGTAGATGGACCGACATAGTAGTACAAGATCTAGATGAAGGGACCTGAGTAGTAGCGCTCACCAGTAGCCCTCCGCTTACTGATGGGCTCTGGCCTCTTACTGGACATGAATTAACAAAATGTCCAGCAACTCCGCAATAGAGGCACAGGCGGTTGGTGATCCTCCGTTCCCTCTCCTTATTCGAGATGCGAATCCCTCCCAGCTGCATGGGCTCAGTCTCAAAGCCAGAGGAGGGAGATGGTTGCGATGCGGAGCAGGGAAACACCGTTGATGCGAGCTCTCTTCCACGAGCCCGGTGACGAAGATCTACCCGTCGTTCTATGCGGATGGCGAGAGCAATCAAAGAATCCACATCTGATGGAACCTCCCGGGAGAGAATCTCATCCTTAACCACTGCGTGGAGTCCCTCCAGAAAACGAGCGAGCAGCGCCGGCTCGTTCCACTCACTAGAGGCAGCAAGAGTGCGAAACTCAATGGAATAATCCGTTATGGACCGTTCACCTTGGCATAAGGAAGCCAGGGCCCTAGAAGCCTCCCCACCAAAAACTGAACGGTCAAAAACCCGAATCATCTCCTCTTTAAAGTTCTGGAAATCGTTAGAGCAATCAGCCCTTGCCTCCCAGATAGCTGTGCCCCATTCTCGAGCCCGGCCAGTAAGGAGCGAAATGACGTAAGCAACCCGAGCTCTCTCTCTAGAGTATGTGTTGGGTTGGAGAGAGAACACAATCTCACACTGCGTGAGAAAGGAGCGGCACTCAGTGGGCTGCCCGGAGTAGCAAGGTGGGTTATTAACCCTAGGTTCTGGAGGCTCGGCAGGCCAGGAAGTAACAGGTGGCACGAGACGTAGACTCTGGAACTGTCCAGAGAGGTCGGAAACCTGAGCAGCCAGGTTTTCCACGGCATGGCGAGCAGCAGACAATTCCTGCTCGTGTCTGCCGAGCATGGCTCCTTGGATCTCGACGGCAGTGTAACGAGCGTCTGAAGTCGCTGGGTCCATTCCTTGGTCGGTTCCTTCTGTCATGCAGGTGAAAGAGGACCCAAACGCGACTTAACAGAAACAGAGTTTATTAAAGTCCAAAACGGAATAACAGAAATCCTCTAGACTTGTAGAGGGGAAACAACTGGAGAAGCGGCCACAGACTGCAGGTCGCTTCGGGTAGGCGCAGGCCGTAGTCGACTGAGACACCTGCTCACACGCAGCATCTGATGAAGGCACAAAACACGACAGGACAGGGTGATACACAATCACGGCAAAAACACGACAGGACAGGGCGAAACGCAATCACAGCATGGTGAATACAATACAAGGAACCGACGGGACAGGAACGGATCACAAAGGAATAAATAGGGACTCTAATCAGGGGAAAGGATCGGGAACAGGTGTGGGAAGACTAAATGATGATTAGGGGAATAGGAACAGCTGGGAGCAGGAACGGAACGACAGAGAGAAGAGAGAGCGAGAGAGTGAGAGAGGGAGGGGGAGAGAGAGGGATAGAAGGAGGGAAAGAACCAAACAAGACCAGCAGAGGGAAACGAATAGCATGGGGAGCACAGGGACAAGACATGACAATAAATGACAAACATGACATACTGTGCGTAACTATATCCAGTCCTCATCAGTAGATGACTCCTCAATTTCCCAACTGTGTTTAACTATATCCAGTCCTCATCAGTAGATGACTCCTCAATTTCCCTACTGTGTTTAACTATATCCAGTCCTCATCAGTAGATGACTCCTCAATTTCCCAACTGTGTTTAACTATATCCAGTCCTCATCAGTAGATGACTCCTCAATTTCCCTACTGTGTTTAACTATATCCAGTCCTCATCAGTACAGATGACTCCTCAATTTCCCTACTGTGTTTAACTATATCCAGTCCTCATCAGTAGATGACTCCTCAATTTCCCAACTGTGTTTAACTATATCCAGTCCTCATCAGTAGATGACTCCTCAATTTCCCTACTGTGTTTAACTATATCCAGTCCTCATCAGTACAGATGACTCCTCAATTTCCCTACTGTGTTTAACTATATCCAGTCCTCATCAGTACAGATGACTCCTCAATTTCCCTACTGTGTTTAACTATATCCAGTCCTCATCAGTACAGATGACTCCTCAATTTCCCTACTGTGTTTAACTATATCCAGTCCTCATCAGTACAGATGACTCCTCAATTTCCCTACTGTGTTTAACTATATCCAGTCCTCATCAGTACAGATGACTCCCGTGATGTCCGAGTTTTTAGTTAAACTGAAAGATAACTTTGAAACAAGACTTGATGAGTTCAGTCTTCCCACAGAGGTGATGCAGTTTGTTAGGGACCCCGTTCTATGCTGATCAAAGGGGGGGAGACTTCTCTGCAAAAGCCAAACAGGTGCCGACGTCACATGATGAGGGTTCCTCTACCTAAAGTTCGTAGACATGTCTGTGGGCTGTGCAAAGCTTTGGACTGAGCATATTATTGCAGAATAATTCCCAAACATACAGGTGTCAATGTTTTGTTTTCTCTACAATAAAACAATATACAAACAGCACAACTAAAGAATAATGTGTGTGTAGATTGTGTGTGTTCGAGTCTGAGAGTGCACGTTTAACTATACTTGTGGGGACCAACTGGGGCATTTTGCTGATACCCACAAGGAAAAAGGTCATTTCTAGGGGGTTTAAGGTTAGAATTAGAGTTAGGGGTTAAAAGTTAGGCTTAGGTTTTGACATGGTCTGCCTTACAGGGATAATTATTTTGTCCCCAGTTTGTCAAGATGTCCCCACACGGGATGTGTGCAAACAGTTCAATGTCCCCATAAGGTGAGCACAACAGTTCAATGTCCCCATAAGGTCAGCACAACAGTTCAATGTCCCCATAAGGTCAGCACAACAGTTCAATGTCCCCATAAGGTCAGGACAACAGTTCAATGTCCCCAAAAGGTCAGGACAACAGATCAATGTCCCCATAAGGTCAGCACAACAGTTCAATGTCCCCATAAGGTCAGGACAACAGTTCAATGTCCCCAAAGGTCAGGACAACAGTTCAATGTCCCCATAAGGTCAGCACAACAGTTCAATGTCCCCATAAGGTCAGCACAAAAGTTCAATGTCCCCATAAGGTCAGGACAACAGTTCAATGTCCCCAAAAGGTCAGGACAACAGTTCAATGTCCCCATAAGGTCAGCACAACAGTTCAATGTCCCCATAAGGTCAGCACAACAGTTCAATGTCCCCATAAGGTCAGGACAACAGTTCAATGTCCCCATAAGGTCAGGAAAACAGTTCAATGTCCCCAAAAGGTCAGCACAACAGTTCAATGTCCCCATAAGGTCAGCACAACAGTTCAATGTCCCCATAAGGTCAGGACAACAGTTCAATGTCCCCATAAGGTCAGCACAACAGTTCAATGTCCCCATAAGGTCAGCACAACAGTTCAATGTCCCCATAAGGTCAGCACAACAGTTCAATGTCCCCATAAGGTCAGGACAACAGTTCAATGTCCCCATAAGGTCAGCACAACAGTTCAATGTCCCCATAAGTTCAGCACAACAGTTCAATGTCCCCATAAGGTCAGGACAACAGTTCAATGTCCCCATAAGGTCAGCACAACAGTTCAATGTCCCCATAAGGTCAGGACAACAGTTCAATGTCCCCAAAAGGTCAGGAAAACAGTTCAATGTCCCCAAAAGGTCAGCACAACAGTTCAATGTCCCCATAAGGTCAGCATAACAGTTCATGTTTTTGATTTAATCAACCTGGAATACCAAGTGTGTTGAATTCAGGCAATCACCGAATTGATCAATTAGGTCAGTTGGTCGGTTTGTTGTCTAGTTGGATCAGAAACCTGCTGCAGGCGACCTGCTGCACTCCATGAAACGGGTTTACCCCCAGAGGAATGTACATGTTTCCTGGAGACAGGACCAGCTCTGATAACGGGTTTACCCCCAGAGGAATGTACATGTTTCCTGGAGACTGGACCAGCTCTGATAACGGGTTTACCATGTTCCTGAGACAGGAGGAATGTACATGTTTCCTGGAGACAGGACCAGCTCTGATAACGGGTTTACCCCCAGAGGAATGTACATGTTTCCTGGAGACAGGACCAGCTCTGATAACGGGTTTACCCCCAGAGGAATGTACATGTTTCCTGGAGACAGGACCAGCTCTGATAACGGGTTTACCCCCAGAGGAATGTACATGTTTCCTGGAGACAGGACCAGCTCTGATAACAGGTTTACCCCCAAAGGAATGTACATGTTTCCTGGAGACAGGACCAGCTCTGATAACAGGTTTACCCCCAGAGGAATGTACATGTTTCCTGGAGACAGGACCAGCTCTGATAACAGGTTTACCCCCAGAGGAATGTACATGTTTCCTGGAGACAGGACCAGCTCTGATAACAGGTTTACCCCCAGAGGAATGTACATGTTTCCTGGAGACAGGACCAGCTCTGATAACAGGTTTACCCCCAGAACATGTTCCTGGAGACAGGACCAGCTCTGATAACAGGTTTACCCCCAAAGGAATGTACATGTTTCCTGGAGACAGGACCAGCTCTGATAACTGGTTTACCCCCAGAGGAATGTACATGTTTCCTGGAGACAGGACCAGCTCTGATAACAGGTTTACCCCCAAAGGAATGTACATGTTTCCTGGAGACAGGACCAGCTCTTGATAACATGTTGTTGTGGTGTTTGTATTCTGTTTTTCCTACTGCTGCCTTCTTGACCAGGTCTCCCTAGCCAAAGAGACTGTGTCATAGTGTGTGTAGATAGTGTGTGTGATAGTGTGTGTGTGTGTGTGTGTGTGTGTGTGTGTGTGTGTGTGTGTGTGTGTGTGTGTGTGTGTGTGTGTGTGTGTGTGTGTGTGTGTGTGTGTGTGTGTGTGTGTGTGTGTGTGTGTGTGTGTGTGTGTGTGTGTGTGTGTGTGTGTGTGTGTGTGTGTGTGAGAGAGTAAATACCCAGATAATGGTAAGAAAGATAAACCAAATATAGAAATAATAGCGAACATAAAGAAAATGACAGCATTGATAGTAATACAAAATCAAATATTTATTACGTATGAACATTCTCCGTGATTAAATAACCTTATGGCTAAAAACAGCTTGAGGGTCACTACAATACATCAGTCAAAACATGAAAACACAACTACAAAACACCATTAAATACAGTTGAGGGTCACTACAATACAACATTCAAAACATGACAACAAAACTACAAAACACCATTAATACAGTTGGAATGTAGTTAGAACTCAAACTGTTTCCATCAAACAGAAAAACAACTAAATGTTGGATCAACACATTTACATTTCTAGATACTCTACTCTGCTTTTGCATTACCCATACAGCTGTTTAAGGACATGCAAGGCCGAGTGCAGTATCAGTATTTTAGGGTCATAGGTCAGATCAGTGGTCATGGTTGATATGCATGGACAAAAACTAACTTTAATGCAGTTTTTATCAGATTGGCTGTTTACGTAAACTTCTCTTTGCCTTTGTACCGCAGTACAAAGACCATGGGCACACCTTCCTGAAAACAATGACACCATACTTTGCTGAAACCTGTTCTGCCAGTTAATGTCCTTAAAGACTAGAATGTTCCACTGTGGTTAGTCAAAAACATGACAAGATAGTGACCCTGACTGATGAATGTGTGAACTATCAAACAGATATGCCACATTCTGTTTCATCCAGAACTTGTTTCTTGCTTGTATCAGGGCACGTTTATAGGAATCATTTTCTCTAACTAGAAGTCACATCATTTCATGAAAATGTTTTTCTGCAGCGAGTGTAATGCAAGTCAAGGTCTCCTTGGATGAAGGTCAACAATATTTATAACCAGCATTGTTAAAATAACTGCTGTAATTCAAATCAGACCATACCAGTTCACACCCTAAAACAAGACAATGTTCAACTGTAGTCCATGAAGAGGTATAAGGATTATGAGCACAGCTATTCTACCATACAATTACAAACTGCTGCTACACATTTGGTTAAAGATGAGTTCAGACTGAAATCAGGCTTCAGTAGTATCTGTTATATCTTGTGACATAGTGTCCTGGTTCTATATTAGCTTCTGTTATATCTTGTGACAAGTGTCCTGGTTCTAGCTTCTGTTATATCTTGTGACAAAGTGTCCTGGTTCTATTAGCTTCTGTTATATCTTGTGACAGTGTCCTGGTTCTATTAGCTTCTGTTATATCTTGTGACAAAGTGTCCTGGTTCTATTAGCTTCTGTTATATCTTGTGACAAAGTGTCCTGGTTCTATTAGCTTCTGTTATATCTTGTGACAAAGTGTCCTGGTTCTATTAGCTTCTGTTATATCTTGTGACAAAGTGTCCTGGTTCTATTAGCTTATGTTATATCTTGTGACAAAGTGTCCTGGTTCTATTAGCTTCTGTTATATCTTGTGACAGAGTGTCCTGGTTCTATTAGCTTCTGTTATATCTTGTGACAAAGTGTCCTGGTTCTATTAGCTTCTGTTATATCTTGTGACAGAGTGTCCTGGTTCTATTAGCTTCTGTTATATCTTGTGACAAAGTGTCCTGGTTCTATTAGCTTCTGTTATATCTTGTGACAGAGTGTCCTGGTTCTATTAGCTTCTGTTATATCTTGTGACAGAGTGTCTAGTTCTATTAG
This sequence comes from Oncorhynchus gorbuscha, assembly GCF_021184085.1. Classification (NCBI taxonomy): domain Eukaryota; kingdom Metazoa; phylum Chordata; class Actinopteri; order Salmoniformes; family Salmonidae; genus Oncorhynchus; species Oncorhynchus gorbuscha. Next base: position 14,115 of record NW_025751640.1, read on the forward strand.
CTTCTGTTATATCTATATATATCCAGTGTGTGTTATTGTGTGTCCAGTTTGTCCAGTGTGTGTTATTGTGTGTCCAGTGTGCGGTGTGTGTCCATTGACACAGAGTTACCATGGTTATTATTTCCAGGAATAAATTGATCCAAACTGGTGTGTTCCTCCATGTATTTAAATGTCATATTTTGATCAAACATAAAACACATGATTAGAGTGAAACATCATGTTGTGTTTGACACAAGGACCACCTGACACAGGGACACTGAGGAGTCAACATCATGTGACCACCTGACACAGGGACACTGAGAGTCAACATCATGTGACCACCTGACACAGGGACACTGAGAGTCAACATCATGTGACCACCTGACACAGGGACACTGAGGAGTCAACATCATGTGACCACCTGACACAGGGACACTGAGAGTCAACATCATGTGACCACCCCTGACACAGGGACACTGAGGTCAACATCATGTGACCACCTGACACAGGGACACTGAGGAGTCAACATCATGTGACCACCTGACACAGGGACACTGAGGAGTCAACATCATGTGACCACCTGACACAGGGACACTGAGGA